>NC_092760.1:75255667-75558697 GCF_047496795.1 Chiloscyllium punctatum
TTGATCCAAGTTTGATCAATCAGCAGTCTCTAAGGAAAATACTTGAAAAATATTGATTCAAATCTTTAGTAGATGGATTCCAAATCCATTGTTTTAATCTGTATTTCCTAAGTTTCCTTCTATACAGTGTTTTATTTACATCCATTAACCCGTAAAATAAATCTAACCTGGTAAATTTAGGCCTACACAATAATCTCTTCATAAAGTTATTTCTGCATATCATAATAACAGAATTTTAAAAAGTTATTCATAAGATCCCCAAGTAATTAAATGTTACAAAAATACAAATGAGGTACAGAACTATGCAATTCAGTAAGATCAAAGCTGATCTGATAGCTGCAACTCCACATTCCAATGTATCCAAGATAACCTTTGACTCCCTCATTCATCAATAATTTATTTACTTCTGCCCTAAAAATATTCAATGACCGTGCTTCCAATCCAGAGAAGAGAGTTTGAGAGACCCTCAACTTTCGAAGGAAAAAATAAATCCCCATTTCTTGGAAATGCCTCATTTTTAACATGACCCAATATCTTCCATGGGAAAAACATTGTTTTATCATCCACCCTATAGAAGTCCTCTCAATATGTTACGTTTGCGACGTCCTTGATTGAGAGTAATCGTGGTGCATTATGAACGCACAAATGTTAAATCAAAAGGGGTCCAGTTGCATATCAGGTCTTTTTATGAACAGTAGTGAGATTAAAAATTTCCAAGTTGAGAAAGAAAAAGATTGGAAGAAAATCCTCAGGAGCTAGGAATCACCTCAGACTGGGTCAGGGAGAATTAAAGCAAATTAAAGCAACATCTACTTCAAGCAGAGTATATCTGTGAAATGCACTTTCTTGCTGTGAGAAAAGCAAATTATCTTAAAGTATAAGTAATCTGCAAAAATTATATTCAATGAATAGCCTATTTCAGTAAATGTCTTAAAATGTGAAAACTATCTTGAATCATCTTTTCAGCTGACTTCAATAGGGGCTTTGTTAACACATCAACCACAGTGAAAATACAGTGGCAACATTGTCAAGGCTAGTTCCAATAACCTGAATGAAAATAAATATCTGAGGGGAGATGAATGCCTGTTTTTATCATCCCATACCTTTGTAGGCACATCATAGAAATCCCATTCGGCCACCGAGTCTATGCCAACCCTGCCTCCACCCCCCCCCCCCCCCCAAAAGAGCATCACATCCAGACCCACCTCCCTACCTTGTCCCTGTAACTCTGCATTTCCCATGGCTGATTTACCTAACCTACACATCCCTGGAGACTATGGACAATTTAGCATGGCCAGTTCACCTAATCTGCACACCTTTCGACTGTGGGAGGAAACCGGAGCACCCAGAGGAAATCCACACAGATACGGGGACAATATGCAAACTCCACACAGACAGTCGCCCGTGGGTGGAATCAAACCCTGGTCCCTGGTGTTGTCATGCAGCAGTGCTAATCCCTGAGCCATTGTGCTGCCTGGCACTGCTGACCCAGAAGTGCTATTGGAGGGGGGCCTGGTCAGGCAAGCAATGATGGAGGCCAAAAGGTGTTCAAGATGGCCTGTGCCAAGTTACTGGTGAGGTGACATGCTGTGTGCAAGAGGGCAGTCATTGTAGATGGGTGAGGAGATAGGTTATTTGGGGGATGACCAGCAAGACAATGATAATTTCCTGGCCAAATACATAGCCCAAGGTACCTGTCAGCCCTCTCCTGCAGTTAATGATGGGAGGGAGAGAATTAAATTGGTGTCATAGAGTACAGCATGAAAACAGACACTTCAGTCCAACTCATCCATGTTGACCAGATATCCCAAATTGACATAGGTTAGCCCACATCCATCTAAACCTTTTCTGTTAATGTGCCCATCCAGATGCTTTTAAATGTTGTTAATTTACTAGCCTCCACCACCTCCTCTGGCAGCTCCTTCCACGCACGCACCATCCTCTGCACGAAAATGTTGCCCCTTAGGTCACTTTTAAATCTTTCACCTTAAACTTGTGCCCTCTAGTATTGGACTCCCTCCCCAGGGGAAAAGACCTTGACTATTCAACCTATCTTCCGCCATAGTTTTCCATAACTTCCAACCTCAACAATCTTCTTACATTGCAGTTGGTTTAATACTATCTGCAATTCAAGATTCACTAAAATAAATGACTTGATGAAAGTCACATAAGACCTTGTATAGAACATCACCTTTGTCCTCCATCTAAAGCTGTCTATGTCAAATCATTGCCCAACTGACGCACAATGTGCCATTGATTAAGAGAACACGTCTGCAAATTCCATGTTCAAATTCAATATGTTTTCATGGTACATTCTTCAGTGAAGAAACTGCAAGTGTTCAAACTAGATTCAACATCACTTCAAACAAAATAAAAAGCAAACTGTCAAAAATATTAGACTTTAATAATTAAGAATGCAGCGGTATGTTAAAAATGCCATTCAGATTCACTTTCAATTCAAAGTGATCCTACCTTTGATTACTAAAGCGAGAAGCAAGACAAAACCTATTCAAAACAATGGTTCAAATACTGAATAAAATATCAGTGAATTTAGGAGTGTACAGTCATTTAAGTGCACATGCAGGAACAGCAAAAGGAAAACCACAGCAATTCAGGTGGGTGTAGATATGTAATTCAACATAGAAATTGTCAGACTTGCACTGTTTGATCATTAACTTCATGGAAATAGCACCTCACAGTTCAGTCAAATAAACAGACAGTGTGATATTCCCCGACCTGTACTGCAGACATAAAATAAGCTTTTCTCAGCAAATTCAAGACCACGTAGCATTTTAACAAGTTGGCAACTGTTAATTGCTGCCAGTCGACTTTCTTGGTATTTAAAAACATACTATGTGGGATCAGCTAGCAGTGATATTTGTATCATCTAAACCCATGGTGCCAGAGGACTGCACGGTGGTTAATGTTCTGACTTTATTTTTAAAAAGCTACAAGGAGAATCCAAGGAACTGTAGACTCATGAGTCTGACATCAGTGCTGGGTCGTGGGATTTATATGTATTTAGAAAGGGAGGGCTTATGCCTGAAATGTTGATTCTCCTGCTCCTCGGATGCTGCCTGACTTGCTGTGCTTTTCCAGCACCACACTCTCGACTCTGATCTCCAGCATCTGCAGGCCTCACTTTCTCCTGATTAGGGATGGTCAGCATGGTTTTGTGTGTGTGAAATAGTGTGTCAAAAACCTGATTTTCTTTTGAGGAACTAACCAAAAAGATTGATGATTAATTCTTGAAATTTGTGTCACAGGTAGACAGGGTGGTTAACCCAACCAGTTCTCTATCCATCTCACTAGAACACCCTGGACCTTCATCGGCCTACCATGGGGAACCTTATCAAACGCCTTACTAAAGTCCATGTGTATGCCATCTACATCTCTTACCTCATCAACTAACTTTGTCATCTCTTCAAAGAATTCTATTAGGTTTGCAAGACATGACCTTCCCTGCACAAAACCATGCTGTCTGTCACTGATAAGCCCACTTCATTCCAAATGGGTATATATCCTATCCCTTAATATCTTCTCCAGTAGCTTCCCTACCATTGACATCAGGCTCACAGGTCTGCAATTACTTGGATTATCCTTGCTACCCTTCTTAAACAAGGAGACAATATTAGCATTCTCCAGTCCTCTGGGACCTTTCCCGGAATGGCAGCTAGTGAAAAGTGGTGCCCTGCAGGGTTCAGTGTTGCGGCTGCAAGCTGTTCACTCTATATTTTAATGATCTGAATGAAGGGACTGGGGGCATTCTGGTGAAGTTTACCGATGGTACAAAGTTAGGCAGACAGGCAGGCAGTTCTGAGGAGGTGGGAAGGCTGCAGAAAGATTAAGACAGTTCAGGAGAATGTAGATTAGGGTGGTGCTGGAAAAGCACAGCAGGTCAGGCAGCATCCGAGCAGGAAAACTGACATTTCGGGCAAAAGCCCTTCACCAGGAATAGAGGCAAGGGGCCTGCAGAGTGGAGACATACATGAGAGGGGGGGTGGGGGTGGGGAGAAAGTAGCATAGAGTACAATAGGGGAATGGGGGAGGTGATGAAGGTGATAGGTCAGAGAGGAGGGTGGGGAAGGTAGCAAAGAGTACAATGGGTGAATGGGGGTGGGGATGAAGGTGATTGGTCAGAGAGGAGGGTGGAGTGGATAGGTGGAAAGGAAGATAGGCAGGTAGGACAGGTCATGAGGGCAGTGCTGAGCTGGAAGGTTGGAGCTGGGGTGAGGTGGGGGAAGGGGAAATGACGAAACTGGGGAAATCCACATTGATGCCATGGGGTTGAAGTGTTCCGAGATGGAAGATGAGGCGTTCTTCCTCCAGACGTCGAGTGGTGAGGGAGCGGCGGTGAAGGCGGCCCAGGGCATGCATATCCTCAGCAGAGTGGGAGGGGGAGTTGAAATGTTGGGCCATAGGGTGGTGGGGTTGATTGGTGCAGCTGTCCCGGAGATGTTCCCTAAAGCACTCTGCTAGGAGTCATCCAGTCTCCCCAATGTAGAGGAGAGCGCATCGGGAGCAACGGATACAATAAACGATGTTAGTGGATGTGCAGGTAAAGCTTTGATGGATGTGGAAGGCTTCTTTAGGGCCTTGGATGGAGGTGAGAGAGGAGGTGTGGGCGCAGGTTTTGCTATTCCTGCAGTGGCAGGGGAGAGTGGGTTGTTGGGGGGTGTGGACCTGACCAGGTAGTCACGGAAGGAACGGTCTTTGCAGAAGGTGGAAAGGGGTGGGGAGGGAAATATATCCCTAGTGGTGGGGTCCATTTGGAGGTGGCGGAAATGTCGTCGGATGATTTGGTTTATGCGAAGGTTGGTAGGGTGGAAGGTCAGCACTGTCCTTGTTACGGTTGGAGGGGTGGAGTCTGAGGGCGGAGATGCGGGATGTGGACGAGATGAGTTGGATGGCATCTTTAACCACGTGCGAAGGGAAATTGTGGTCTCTAAAGAAAGAGGCCATCTGGTGTGTTCTGTGATGAAACTGGTCTTCCTGGGAGCAGATTCGGCGATGGCGGAGGAATTGGGAATACAGGATAGCATTTTTGGAGGAAGTAGGGTGGGAAGTGGTGTAATCCAGGTAGCTGTGGAAGTCAGTGAGTTTGTAAAAAATATCAGTGTCAAGTCGGTCGTCATTAATGGAGATGGAGAAGTCCGGGAAGGGGAGGGAGGTGTCAGAGATGGTCCAGGTGAATTTAAAGTCGGGGTGGAATGTGTTGGTGAAGTTGATAATTTGCACAACTTCCTCGTGGGAGCACGAGGTGGCGCCGATGCAGTCATCAATATAGCGGAGGAAGAGGTGGGAGTGGTGCCAGTGTAACTACGGAAGATGGACTGTTCTACGTAGCTAACAAAGAGACAGGCATAGCTGGGGCCCATACGGGTGCTTATGGCTACCCCTTTGGTCTGGAGGAAGTGGCAGGATTTGAAGAAAGGATTGTTTAGGGTGAGGACCAGTTCAACCAAACGAATGAGTGTGTCAGTGAAAGGGTACTGTTGGGGACATCGGGAGAGGAAAAAACAGAGGGCTTGCAGGCCCTGGTCATGGTGGATGGAGGTGTAGAGGGATTGTGAAGATGAGGCAGTAGGGGCCAAGAAATGGAAATCTTGAAGGAGGTGGAGGGCATGGGTGGTGTTTTCGAATGTATGTGGGGAGTTCCTGGACCAGGGGGGATAGGACAGTATCAAGGTAAGTGGAAATGAGTTCGGTGGGGCAGGACCAGGCTGAGACAATGGGTTGGCCAGGGTGGTCAGGCTTGTGGATCTTAGGAAGGAGGTAGAATCGGGTGATGCGGGGTTCCCGGACTATGAGGTTGGAAGCTGTGAGTGGGAGATCTCCTGAGGTGATGAGGTTCTGTATGGTCTGGGAGATGAGAGTTTGGTGATGGGGCTGGGGTCATGGTCGAGGGAGCGGTAGGAGGAGGTGTCTTCGAGTTGGCATCTGGTTTCAGCGGTGTAGAGGTCAGTGCGCCAAACTACCACTGCACCCCCTTTATCCGCTGGTTTGATTTACCTAGTCTAGGAGAGTGGTCCAAAAAATGGCTGATGAAATTCAGTGTGAGCAAATGCGAGGTCTTGCACTTTGGAAAAAGGAATACAGACATGGACTATTTTCTAAACGGTGAGAAAATTTATAAAGTCAAAGTACAAAAGGATCTGGGAGTACTAGTCCAGGATTCCCTAAAGGTTGACTTGCAGGTTGAGTCCATGGTTAAGAAAGCAAATGTAATGTTGTCATTTATCCAAAGAGGGTTGGAAGGTAAAAACAGCAATGTGCTACTGAGACTTTATAAAGCTCTAGTTAGACCCCATTTAGAATACTGTATCCAATTTTGGGCCCCACACCTCAGGAGTGTGTCCAGCGGAGATTCACACGGATGATCCCTGGAATGGTTGGCCGAACATTCAATGAATGGCTGAGGATTGTATTCATTAGAGTTTAGAAGGTTGAGGGGAAATTTAATAGAAACTTACAAGATAATGCATGGCTGGATGCTGGGAATTTGTTTCCGTTAGGCGGGATACTAGGACCGTGGGCACAGCCTTAGAATTAGACGGGGTCAATTTAGAACGAAAATGAGGAGACATTTCTATAGCCGTAGAGTGGTGGGCCTGTGGAATTCACTGCCATGGAGTGCAGTGGAGGCCAGGACGTTAGATATTGACAAATTCTTGATCTCGCAAAGGCTTTGGGGAGAGTACGGGTAAGTGGCGTGGCAATGCCCATCAGACATGATTGAATGGCGTAGCAGACTTGATGGACCGAATGGCCTTACTTCCACTCCTATGTCTTATAGTCTTATGGTGTTCAAGGATACTGCAAAGATATCTGTTAATGCCCCAGCGGAACGATAGTGTCATTTAAGATGTATCTAGACGTATACATGAATGGGCAGGGAGCAAAGGGGTATAGGTCCTTCAAAAATAGGTGACAGGTTTAGAGAGAGGATCTGGATCAGCGTAGGCTTGGAGGGCCTGAGGGCCTGTTCCTGTGCTGTAAAGTTCTTTGCTCTTTGTTCTAAGAAGGCATTAAGCTTGCTTGCCTTCATTGCTCAGACCATGGAGTTTAGGAATTGGGACATCATGTTGAGGTTGTACAGGTCATTGGTGAGGCCACTTTCGGAGTACTGCTCTAGTTGTCCTGCTTTAGGAAGGATATTAGTACATTGGAAAAGATTTAGAAAAGATTTACCACAATGTTGCTGGAACTGGAGGGCTCGAGTTATAAGTTGGGACTTTTTTCACTGGAAAGCAAGAGGTCTTTTCCTGAACATGGGGGAGTTCAAAGCTTAGGGTTGTATTAAAGTGAGGAGAAAAAGATTTAAAAAGGGACCTGAGGGCAACATTTTCACACAGAGTGGGTCATATATGGAATGAATTGCCAGAAGAGGTGGTGGATGCAGGTGTAGTTACAACATTTGGACAGGTACAATAATAGCAAAGGTTTTGAGGGATATGGGCCAAATATAAGCAAGTGGGTCCAATTCAGTTTGGGACATTTGTCGGCATGGATGGGTTGGACTGAAGGGTCTGTTTCTGTGCTGTGTGACTCTATGTCTCTAAATGTGGAATCATATTCCCACAGGTTTTCAGTGTTAAGGAAGTTTTCATTAAAAAAACTGATTTCTTTTTTCATTTTGTCACTCCTCCCAATACTGTTATGGATTCTGTTAACTCCTGTACATCTAAATGATGTTCAACATTGAAGAGTATTGAATCCTCATGAGTGGAGAAGGGTGCGGTAGCTGCTGGGGATCAGTAGTAGGCTTCCTTGTCTGTGATGAGTTCTTATAGAGTCCAAAGTCAATGTTGAGAAGTTCTGTGGTCACTCCCTCCATGTTGAATGGTATGGATGTTATGGTACTGGATTGGGTCGACTAGGTCACAAGTCCCATGTCACCAGGTTATACTCCAACAGGTTTATTTGAAATCACAAGCTTTCAGAGCACTGCTCCTTCATCAGGTGAAATGCTTGATTTGTATTTGTTGGTCATGGCATCATTGTCAGATTCTCTAAGTCATTTTATTCTTATTCTACTCTACTGTAGCAGATTGATACAGCTGAGTGCCTTGCTAAGTGCATTTCAGAGGGCAGTTAAGAGTCAACCCATTGTTGCATGTCTTCAATGCATAATAGCCAGACTGTCAATGGTGGCTGATTCCTTCCTTAAAGGACCAGACTGAATTAGGTGTGTTTTCCACAATAATCCAAAGGGTATCTTCAGGTTCGGAGATCCAGCATTTATGTTTAATTGTTGATGTATTTAACTGACAAAATTTAAATTCCTCAGCTGCCACAGTGGGATTTGAACTCTAATAATTTTCCCTTCATTGACTGGCTTGGTCACACCTCATCATCACTAAGAGATTCAGATTTTTCAAACAGATTCAGTACACCACATGTCAATAGCTTGAATTGAACTGAAATCACATCTATATGTTTCAAAATAATACTCTAGTGTACACTGCAAATAATAGTAAATCCCAGAAAGGCACTGACTAGGTTAATGGGTTATCAGTATCCTCTTAAACCTCATTACAACCATCAGCTAATGTATTAGAGAAGACTGAGAAACTGGCAACATCATGTCAACAAAAATAACCAGTGGCAATAGGTTACAAGGATCCACCACAAGATGTTATTTATGTTTGAGGAGTCCACATCTGATACACCTAACACATGTCTCGCATTAGAGTAAATCTGATCAGCAAGGACTGTTGACAAAGGACAGAGTTCTTCCATATTTGGAGCAAAATCTTGGTTTTAAATGTTAAATATTGTAAAGTTCGGGAACAACATCTATTTCCCAGAACATCAACACCAATGAAAGCTCCTAAACCAAATTTAGAAGCAATTTATTTTTGTCTCTTCCATTGTTTATATCTTACTAAAACAGTAATCAAGAACATTAATGAGACAGCCTCTCCATATTATTCCATAAATATAAAATTCTTAAAGCTAATTTAATACCATTAATTGCAGTGCGTGCCACTGCAAGTGCTGATGGCATTGACAAGCAAGCGAGCTTGCAGAAACCACTGCACCAAACAATATGAAGTCAAATAATAGTGTCACCTTCAAAATCCTCAACTTTCATTCATTTCCACTATTTCAAAAGCTTTTAGTGCTTACACCAAAGCCACTCATCCTGCAAACCAACAAAATTATCATTAATATTCTCACTCATCATCTTAGAAGCAATTTCCATTACCAGTTTTCTTTTGCACATCCCTATAATGCATCTAACTCCAGATTATTTGAAACTCTGAGAACGTGAGGCCTGCAGATGCTGGAGAGTCAGAGGCAAAAAGGGTGGTGCTAAAAAAATGCAGGAGGTCAGGCAGCATCCGAGGAGCAGGAAAGTCAACGCTTCGGGCATAAGCTCTTCATAAGGAATGTGACATTCCGGCACTACCCTTTTCAATTCTTATTCTAAACTCCCTTGACATTAACACCTAATTTTGTATAAAAGTATTAGCACCTGAAAGAGTTAATTGACATTATAGTGTCAGGAAATAAAGGACTGTTCCTGTGAGGAGCTGAATTGCATTAATTGCAAATGCTAAGTTCATGTAGCTAATAGTAATTCATATTTACAATAATGTCAAATCTGACAGCCTCACGATATTTTATCACATAATGCAAATAAAATGTAACTAGCTATTAAACACAATGTAATAAACCTATTCGGCTTTTCAGGATTAAGCCTATCTTTTCTTGTCAAACGGAGGAAGAAGGCTTATGTTCGGATGAGATGTGATGGTTCAGTTCGGGTGTTTGAGTTACAAGTTTGCCAGGAATGACCGAAAGAGAGAGTTAAGAAGAGCCAAGAGGGGACATGAGAAGTCATTGACAGATAGGATCAAGGTTTTTTTATAGCTATATCAGGAATAGAAGAATGACTAGAGTAAGATTAGGGCCAATCAAGGCAAGTAGTGGGTAGTTGTGCGTGGAGTCAGAGGATATAGGCGAAGCGCTAAATGAATATTTTTCATCAGTGTTCACACTTGAAAAAGACAATGTTGTCAAGCAGAATACTGAGAAACAGGCTACTAGATTAGTTGGGATTGAGGTTTGCAAGCAAGAAGTGTTAGCAATTCTGGAAAGTGTAAAAATAGATAAGTCCCCTGGGCTGAATGGGATTTATCCAAGAATTCTCTGGGAAGCCAGGGAGGAGATTGCCGGGCCTTTGGCTTTGATCTTTATGTTGTCATTGTCTACAGGAATAATACCAGAAGACTGGAGGATAGCAAATGTTGTCTCCTAGTTCAAGAAGGGGAATACAGACAACCCTGGTAATTATAGACCAGTGAGCCTTACTTCAGTTGTGGGTAAAGTACTGGAAAGGATTATAAGAAATAGGATTTATAATCATCTAGAAAGGAATAAGTTGATTATGGATAGTCAACACGGTTTTGTGAAGGGTAGGTTATGCCTCACAAACCTTATTGAGCTCTTTGAGAAGATGACCAAACCGGTGGATGAGGGTAAAGCTGGTATATATGGATTTCAGTAAGGCATTTGATAAGGTTCCCCACGGTAAGCTATTGCACAAAATACTGAGGCATGGGATTGAGGGTGTTTTGGGGTTTGGATCAGAAATTGGCTAGCTGAAAGACGGTGATGGTTGGTGGGAAATGCTTATCCTGGACTTCAGTTACTAGTGGTATACAGCAAGTATCTGTTTTGGGTCCACTGCCATTTGTCACTTATACAAACGACCTGGATGAGGGCCAAGAAGGATGGGTTAGTAAATTTGCGGATGACACTAAGTTCAGTAGAGTTGTGAATAGTGACAAAGAACGTTGCAGGTTATGGAGGGACATAGATAAGCTGAAGTGCTGGACTGAGAGGTGGCAAATGGAGTTTAATGCAGAAAAGTATGAGGTGATTCACTTTGGAAGGAGTAATAGGAAGAGAGAGTACTACGCTAATGGTAAGATTCTTGGTAGTGTAGATGAGCAGAGAGATCTCGGTGTCCATGTGCATAGATCCCTGAAAGTTGCCACCCAGGTTGATAAGGTTGTTAAGATCAAATATGGTATGTTAACTTTTATTAGTTGAGGGATTGAGTTTTGGAACCATGAAGTCATGCTGCAGCTGTACAAATCTCCAGTGCGGCCCCACTTGGAGTATTGCGTACGGTTCTGGTTACCACATAATAGGAAGGATGTGGAAGCTTTGGAAAGGGTTCCAAGGGCATTTACTATGATGTTGCGTGGTATGGAGGGAAGGTCTTACAAGGAAAGGCTGAGGGACTTGAGGCTGTTTTCATTGGAGGGAAGGAGGTGACTTAATAGAGACATGTAAAATAATCAGAGGGTTAGATAGGGTGGACAGTGAGAGCCTTTTTCCCTGGATGGTGATGACTAACACGAGGAGACAAAGCTTTAAATTAAGGGGTGATAGATGTAGGACAGATGTCAGAGTAGGTAGGGGCATGGAATGCACTGCCTGCAACTGTAGTAGACTCACCAACATGGAGGGCATTTAAATGGTCATTGGATACATATATGGACAAGAATGGAATAGTGTGGGTTAGATGGGCTTCAGATTGGTTTCACAGGTAGGTGCAACATCGAGGGCTGAAGGGCCTGTACTGCGCTGTAATTTTCTATGTTCTGTTGAACACTTTCTGGTTCTTCCCACACACTATCAGTAACTTAGACTAATAAAAATAAGAAGGATTAGAGGCAGTCACATCATTCAAATTGGTTAGTATCCAAAAATATGCCACCTAGTGGGTAAATTTCAAATATAACTTATGTCCAAAATTCTCTCCGAAAAGTGCTTTGATTTTTCTACCTTGTTGCTTGCTTTCTTCAATCCTTCTAAACAATATTCTGTTTGTCTTGATCTTTCAGATTCCTCCCCCACTTTACTTCCTACTTACTGCTCGCTTCACTGGCTTACAAAGCACTTAGGGATTTTTTTAATGAGATGAACTCTATATAAATGCAAATGGTTATCACTGCTATTAAAATAATAAGTTTCATGATGCATGCTGGATTAATAATTGTACCTCAACAACTGTTAGTTCAGTTATGTGTTGACCTTGGTAATTCTTCATTGTGATTTCCCTGATGACAATTCACTGAAAGGGACAAGATCTTCAAAGGAAGAGCCTTCCATTCATTTGTAAAAAGTAAACCTTGACAAATTATGTTGAAATACACCATTTTGCTACTTGCAAGTATCCACATTGTAACCAAAATGATGGATGGATCCCAACCTCATACATAAGAACAAAACATGAGCAAGTATTTTCTCAAGAACACAATGGAAAAGAAATTGTGTCGTGCACACACACGTAGGCATTCTATCAGTGACTCAGAACCATATGGATCCATCCAAAATCACTGTCACTGGGAAAGGAGCGTCACAATGTCTACCTCAATTTGGCTGAATAAAAGAATTAGGAAGAATATCAAGACAACTAAAAAAAAGATATAAAAATGAAAGGATGTGGTTTTTGGATAATTCTCTAGTCATGCTTTAATTATATTGAAGGATTAAAGACTAATCACTTTTCAGATAGCCTTGGTTTGAACACATGCACCAGAGACCATACTCCCTGAGGCAATCAACAAGAGGTTATGGAAGTCCACAAGATGAGATAATTCAAAATAATTTTTGGTCCCTTGATAAAAAGGAAAATGTGCGACAAGATGTAAAATAATCAAACTTGGTAAAAAAACGATCAGTCTTAAACTGATCAGAACAGTCAAATATTGTGTGCACAGATTTTATATGTCCTTGTCTCCATGAGTAAACTAACAGTATAAAAGGAAAATCAGATAATTACCTCAGTTGTTTTCACCATTTGAAATTTTAAACAGCCACTGGTAATCGTACTCTGTACACCTGTTTCTCCGGACCATCACTTGCGAAAATCTAAACACAAATTTAAATAAAATTCAAGAAAAGCAAATGAAGATTTTTTTTTACTGACTATTAAAAAGAAGCAAATAAATTTGCTTTGAATGTAAATGATGTGGTACATGTCTCTGCTGATTTCTACCACTGAGCTGACACGTCTGCCAGCCGATACAAGCATACACAATTAGAACGGTCACCATATGACATCTGCTGGGAAATAGTGCTTAAGTACCTATGAGACCTAGAACTGTAGCAGAAATAATGTTGCATGTTTTTGCAGCAGTGGATCAGACAATGGACTTTATACAGATACATAAAAGATCAATGATTGTAACAAACACATTTGTCTATTGAAACCACAGTTAGTTAAAGTGAATTAGTTGCATTTGCTGGGACCGGTTACTGAAATGGCAATAATATTAGTTATACTGTACCTTCAGCATTGTGAAGTTCTGTAACTGAAGGATAATTACGGAGCCATAGAAAGAGACATTAGGAGCAACAAAGAATTTAGACAAAGAAGTTGGGTTTAAGCAGGGTCTTACAGGAATAATCAAATAAAAGCAAAATACTGCGGTGCTGGAAATCTGAAATAAAAACAGAAAATTTCAGGGGGTCTGGCCGCATCTGTAGAAATAGAAACAGAATTAACATTTCGAGTCTGATACGACTCTCCTTTAGAACTCAAGAAAGGGTGATGTGGCTGTGGTATGCCCTGATTAACGCATGAAGGTCATCACTTGAAAATTGTAACCACTTTCCTTCCTGCATTTTTAAAGTTACTTAAAAAGAAACAGCTCATGGCAGCATGCTTATCTATTCAACAATATTATAGTGTTCATTGAAGACCAGATACCAAATTAATTCAACAAATTTTAAAATAATATGTATTGGTACAGAAATGTAACATATTTGTTTCCAAGTTAAAGATATACAGGTGGTTCTACTATAATGCATGTTTCCTTAATGCAAATTCACTATAACACAGTTGACAAATTGGGGACATTGTTACTACAGCACGAACGTTTACAATGTGTATTGGCTATAACACAATTCAGACTCCATTAGCTTAAATGATGCTGTTCTTGCATGATTTTCTTATAACATGGGGCTGCACGAGAATGGAATGACCACTTTATAGCGGAACCTACTGTATTATCATTCACAATCAAATAAAAAAATAATTTGAGCATTGATAATGCTTGAGTTTGCCAATTTGCACAAATTATTTGTCAAATGCTATCTGTTATGAACCAGGCCAGACCCCCTCAAGACATTTCAAGAAGGTAACCCAGACCCTAACTTTGCACGTGTAATGTGGATATTTTAGGAGTGATACAGCTTGTCAAACCACTCAGTTTTAAACAAAACAGAATTTATTTACAAGATTACCAAATGACACCAGACAAAAGAGAACAGAATACCTTAACCTATACAAAAACTCAACATATTATCCCAACTTAATGATCCAAATACTTGCAACAATCCCCATAAACACCTCTTGGTATAAAAGCTAAAATCAAACACAGGGTCTTACAGGAGACATGTCAGAGAGAGATCACCATGGGCCTGCTTCTTTGGATTCAGCAGCCTCCTTCAACACTATTGCTCAAAACCAAACCAAACCAGAGAAAAGCCGAGCTGGGAGAACTGGCCGCTCCCCTTTCATTGTATAAGTTTTAAAAAAAAAACTTAAAAGCCTTTTGCTGAGGCAGTATCTGTTAGCTATCATCAAATTGGCCCTAAAACCCTTCAACATAGACTTTTCAGAGTCTGTGTCTTTTACGACCTCTCTGAAAAAAAAATCCAAGGACAACATCACCTTGTTAAAGGAGTAGCATTGTCCCACTACTAAATGACACTGTTCACATGAACCAAATAATTTAAAAAAAAGTAAAAAAGTATGGCCAAGAATTTTTACAGAGCTACTGCCTTGATGAGAAACTTATGTTCTCTGACATTTAGATGAATAAGAAGTGAACTCATTGAAAAATATAAGGTTGTGAACAAGCTTGAGAGGGTAGGCTCAGAGATTCCTTCTAGCTCCCAGAGAACCTAAAATATGGGGGTCATAGTTTCAGAATAAGGGATTGATCATTTAGGGCTGAGATGATGAGAAATTAATTCCTTCAAAGGATTGTAAATCTTCAAAATTATCAGCATCGGAGTGAAGTGGATATTTCAATCTAGAATAAATTTAAGGCAATGAATAGAGAGATTTTTTGGCAATGATCAGTGAACCAAGGAAAATAGGAAGTGGCTGGGTAAGTGAAGTTGAAACTCAAGATCAACCACAATTGTATTGAGTGGCAGATCAGGTTTGACAGGCTGGATAGTTTACCCTTGCTATTCTGGTTTCCTATACTCCTGTAGTAATCATTTCACCAGGTCTGAGACAGAAATAGGAACAATTCTGAGGAAATTTCCACTCTTTAATAATCTTCAAGATTCAAGGATGACTCAAGAACATAGGCAATGTTGTGGTCAGCTAAATGCTGAAGAGTAGACCTGAGGTCACAGAGGGCACTAGTCATATAAATCAACGTGTCCAGGAGATTACGTATGGAGGTAATTTTCTTTATTTTCAAGCAAAGTCATATTCAGATCACATTCCACTTTTACGATTGATGTGTTTCTTTAAAACACTGACAAGAAACAGTCACAGTGCTGGAGCATTATCAACAGGTAACTTCTTTTCTTTTGAAATTGTTCTCTTTTCTATTCTGGTGAAACCTCTAATCCTCAAAATAAAGCAACAAAAATGTTCTGTCATACCAACAAAGACAGGAATGTAAAATAAACAAATGGTGCGCTTCTACACCAATGACATGCAGTGAAATTTTGACAGCATTAAAATAATGCAACCGAAGCCACAAAGGCTCAAGATTTATGGTCAAGCAATGAAGGTAACAGGAGAAATTTAAATTTGTTTTGACTGAGAACAGTAACCTTCAGGAGGAACCAAAATGGCTCATGCCCCAGTTATACACATCTGGTGAGGGGGACTCGTGCGCCCAGAGAAAAAAAAAAACATGAGTTAATTATGAGCTTGATATCCTGGGTGTATCATTCATAAACTTAACTGTGCAGAATAACTGGGCAGTGGGTCCTCAGAATGTAATAATAAGTGCTCTCTGCAGTTGTAGGAGCAGCAGAAATTAGCCTTAGAATCTTAATAAAAAAACTGAAATGGAATCAAAGACCTATTTGTTTAAAATGTAGAGGGAAGAATCAAGGATCATAATAATTGCGCAATGAATAAATTGTAGAACTAATCTTAAATAAGTTCCTTGGTGTGATTAACCTCAGACAAATGGAAAAGAATTGAAATCGAATTTGAAAAATTGAAAACTGAAATTGCATGGGCTCGCTACATTTATTGAAATATATTCTGATTAATAGTTCTGATTCAGGTGTCAGCTCCCCTGCAGATACCAATAAACACCAAGGGGCCCTGTATTCCATTAATTAATATTGAGAGGGGCAGATTGTTCTGGGGGTTCGGGGAGAATTAGATTAGGCTTGGCATCAGAAGTATATAATCGCAAGTTGTGATCACCCTGCACCCACTCTTCCTGAAGCAGGTAAAGTGAATACGTTATGTGCTGAGAGTATGAACTGTACTGCTCACTACTTGTTTTCTCAGCAAGTTTCGGCTTTATACATGACCAACACGATGGTCAGCTTGCATAGACCTCGTAAGGCAGCCTGCAACTCTTAAAGATAGCTATACTTATGCCATGTCGGCTACATGTGCAGTTTTAAGTAAAAAAAAATGGAAAAATAGGCAGTAGGGAAAGCTCCCCAGTTTTCTGCAGCAGAGTGAGAAGCTTTTGGAAGTGAGATGGAAAGAAAAGAGATATTAATTTCCAGAAGGAGATTGGAGGTCTTCTTGGACAACCAGAAAGGGAAATAGGTACAAGTAATGACAGGTCAATTCACAAAAGTTGGCCTTGGGGAACTGGCTTCATGGCCAGACAATGAATAATGATCTCAAGTAGATGGTTAAGATCAGCAAATATATTTTAAACAGGTCTTCACTACCAGGGCACAACATGTGTTGCTACAGGCATTGCACTCCCATCATTCATCCATTGACTATCAGGACTAACACGTCACATTCAGAAACTGTACCATAAGATGTAGCATTAGTTGATCTGACATTCACAATCACCACATTAGATATTGGGACTACATGTAACTTCAAGAACAGGAGAGCAGCAGTTCCCAAACTGGCGAAAGGAGCCCAAGTGGGGTTTCAAACTGAAATTTGGAGTTAGCAAGCTCTGAGGTAGCAAGAAACCTTGCCTGAGTTATAACAACTGTGCTCCATTGCTAAGAGCCACCCAAACCCAAAAAGTCTCACCTTCACCCTGCTTTCATGGGTCTTTCCCACCCTAGCAAGAATCCACCTCCCTCATCATCACCACTCACAAGTCTTAGTGGGGGCATGTTTAGGAAGAGCTGAATCGAGAGGCAATGGGTTAGCAGTTTGGGTGGCCAGCAGTCAATGCAGGGGGGAAATGATAATCTGCACACCAGTATCCTAGAGAGTCAGCTCACAGGTAAGTTATGTCACATGAGA
The DNA here is from genome assembly GCF_047496795.1 of Chiloscyllium punctatum. Lineage (NCBI taxonomy): Eukaryota > Metazoa > Chordata > Chondrichthyes > Orectolobiformes > Hemiscylliidae > Chiloscyllium > Chiloscyllium punctatum. The sequence goes on from NC_092760.1 coordinate 75,273,132, forward strand.
CTTAGATGAAGACTTTTGGGCAGCATGCATATGAATGTGGATGGGCCTGGCAACAGAGATGCATGGTGCATAAGCTGGCCTTTTGCCACTGTCAAAAGCTCCAAATTGGATCTTGGCTTCCAAAAGAACCTGGAGTCCATTGCTTCAACATGCAAGTGTTGGCCATCAATCCCACCCTGCACTGCAGCACAGGCAGAAGCACCCATTATCTTAGTGCTGCACTGAAAGCCCAGACTGAATCTCAAGGTCTGGAATAAAAATCAGGAAACTGTTCAGCCAGCCTGGTAGCATCTGGGAAGGGAGAAACCAAGTTTCACATGGTAAATTGCTTTTGGATCTCATGAAGATCCATGCCTAGTGTCAGCAGTTTAGACTTCGCCACCGTAGTTGCAGGTAAAGGATAAAGCAGGGATGACCCACATCCTACCCCGAACAACCTACCCTCCCATCCTGGCACCTTCCCCTGCCACCGCAGGAATTGCAAAACTTGCGCCCACACCTCTTCCCTCACCTCTATCCAAGACCCCAAAGGAGACTTCCTATGCATCAAAGTTTCATCTGCACATCCACCAATGTCATTTATTGTATCTGTTGCTCCCGATGCAATTTCCTCCACATTGGAGAGACTGATCGCCTCTTCACAGAGCTCTTCAGGGAACATCTCTCCGGGACACCCACACCAATCAACCCCACCGCCCCGTAGCCCAACATTTCAACTCCTCCTCCCACTCTGTTGAGGGCATGCAGGCCCTGGGCCTCCTCCACCACTGCTCCCTCACCACCTGACGCCTGGAGGAATCATCTCCTCTGACCCACATCCCATTAAAGAATAAAAACTAAGTTGACTCCAGAGTTGAGGGTGTTGGCTTATGAGGAGAGACTGAGTAGATTGGGATTATGTTTATTGGAATTCAGAAGAATGTGAGGGGATCTGATAGAAACATATAATATCATAAAGGGAAGAGATAAGAAAGAAGTGGAGAGGATGTTTCATTGGCAGGTGAAGCTAGGACAAGAGGGCAATGCCACAAGATTAGAGGGAGCAGATTTAGGACTGAATTGAGAAGGAACATCTTCACCCAGAGGGCTGTTAATCCACAGAATTCTTTGCCCAGTGACGTTACTTCAGTAAATGTTTTTAAATCTAAGGTAAATCACTTTTGAATAATAAAGGATTTAAGGGATATGATAACAGTGCGGGTAAGTGGATCCAAGTCCACAAAAAGATGATCATATTGAGCAGCGGAGCAGGCTCAAAAGGGTCGGACGGCCTACCCCTGCTCCTAGTTCTTATGTTCTTATAAAAAAGAACCAATGCTGGCATGGCTAATGGGAACAAGGAGTCAAATCTTTTAGCCATTTTGCAAGTTTGTTTCCCATACTGATTGGCTATGTCTGCAGTGAATGGTGTTGCTCCCAATGATACATCAACATTGGAGTTCCTTCAAAAGAAGTTTTAAAAACCTGCGCAACCAGAGAAATTCAATGACCTTGGGAAATTGCTATGGGCCCTGCAGGAGAGAGAGAGAGAGGTGGAATCCAACAGACTGAACGTTTAAGGCAGAGTGAAAAAAAGTGTATTATCTGTGTGCACCAATGAAACAGTAATAAACAAATGGACATAAACAAGTTGAATGTAATCACCTGTCATTTCTATCCCATCTGTTCATAAAAGAATTATACGATATTTCTGTGCACAGACGAGAGTGTGAGCATGAATAATTGAACACCCACCTCTCCACTGCTTTCCAGTTGCTGCTGTCATGAACAGGTGTAATAGTATGGACATGAAATGTTCTGCATGCAAATCATGAAGCTCATTAGAGGCCTGGATTTGGCATTTACGTCTTTGGTGATCAAGAACAGAACATTTAACATATGTTAACAGGTCTTTTTTAACTTCAAATAGCATGATTAACTTGCAGGCACAACTCTGTACAAAATGATTATTTTAGTTAATATTTTGTTCAGTTCATTGTGAGAATGGTATCGAGAGAATATTATTGCTCCTTATTTTACTGTTGTCTGTAAGTGGAACATTTGATTATGTTACAGGATAATATGTATTTGGATGATTTCAATAACATTATGAACCAAGAACATAAAGCTTTAACTGGTTCATAAGTGTCAGTGGACACATTGCAATGAATGTGAAATATCAGAAACACATTACGTTAAATAGTGCGTACCATTATTTTCAAGTTTGTTATTGAAAATAGAGAATTAGAGCATGATGCAGAAGACATAATCTCCAAATATAAACTGTGTAAATACTTTCGAATCTGCTAATTAGCCAACATGTTGTTTTCTTTCTGTTGGCAGTCCCTATCAGTATGGATGCCAATTGTCAGCATGTTGCATGTCCTTGGAGCGCCATAGTATTCACATAAGAGGATTAACAACTGTGGTGTCATTACTGAGAATGAATCTATGGTTCATGACCAGGGAAATTTCCAGATCCTGGATTCACAGATGTAGGTGGTGAACAAGAACACAAGACTTCAGGAACAAAACAGACCATTCAGCGAGGTAATGTTTCAGGATTTCTGCTCACTTTTCAACTTCTTTGATACCCAAACCCATGGTTTGTTCACCTGCACCTGAATTAGGACCGGAGACCATTCCCATTTACATCAACCAGTTGCAACTGTTGCTGCCAGTCAACGACCTTCATTCAAACTCTTCCACCAACAACAGGGTAGAAATGAAGCATTGTATAAAGACATTATTCAGAGCAGACCAGACTTCACTTTTACTCAGAAAAAGAAGATCTCCTTTCATTATTTTCTCTCTCAAAATTCCAACACTGAGATGCTGGTTTCACAATTCAACCCCCAAATCTCTAAGACACTCATAACAATTCAAAAGGTGGTCAGAAACACAACCCTTAAAATCCGGCAGCGAATAAATGGCAGGAGAGGTCATTTGATTTGATTTGATTTGATTTATTATTGTCACATTTACTGTGATATCGAGAAAAGCACTGTTTTGTGTCCTAACCAGACAAATCATGCCTACGTAGGGTAATAGAACAGAATGCAGGAAATAATGTTACAGCTACAGAGAAGGTGCAGGGAAAGATCAACTCTAATATATGAGAGATCAGTTCTAAAATTTGATAACAGTGAGGAAGAAGCTTTTCTTAAATCGATTAGCAGCTGTTTTCAAATTTTTTTATCTTCTGCCTGTGGGAAGAGGGTGGAAGAGAGTATTAACTGGATTGGAATGCATCTTTGGCTATGTTGGCTGCTTTCCCTAAACAGTAGGAAGCATAAATGGAGTGAATGGATGGAAGGCTGGTTTACGTGATGGACTGAGCGGTGTTCACAACTCTCTGTAATTTCTTGCAGTCTTGGGCAAAGTGTTGCCATACCAAGCTGCAATGCATCCAGATCGGATGCTTTCTATGATGCGTCTATAAAAATTAGTGAGAATCATTGTTGACATGCTGAATTTCCTTAGCCTGCTGATGAAGTAGAGGATTGGTGTGCTTCCTTGACTATAGCATCGAATGGATGGACCAGGACAGATCGTTGGTGATATTTACTCCCAGGAACCTGATGCTCTCGACCACCTCCACCTCAGCACCATTTATATAGACAGGGACATGTCCTCCACTCTACTTCCTCAAGTCAGCTCCTTCATTCTGCTGACATGAGGGGGAAGATTGTTGTCTTTACACCTTACTTCTGAGCTGCCTATGTCTTTCCTCTCTTCATTGTTTAAGACCTGGTCCGCTACAGTGGTCTCATAAGCAAATTTGCAAACAGAGTTAGAGGAGAATTTGGCCACACAGTCATAAGTGTATAAGGAGGATGGTAAGTCTTGAGGGGCACCAGTTTTGAAGATTATCATGGAGTAACCTTACTGATTGCAGCCTGCAGTTCAGACATATTACATCTGTGATGAGAATTCAATGCCAATAAATATTTATGTCACTCTAGAGAGCACAGAAAGCCTCAATTTAACATCTATCCAGAAAGACTGCACCTCTGACAGTATTTCCCTAAATCAGTACAGCATGTTATACCAGAATAGGGTTTCAACCTATGACTCTGTAGTCAAGAAAGTAGCCTCTTGAAAATGTGATTGGAGTGTGTAAAATAATCTGAAGCCTGTAAGAATCTCTGACCAAGAGTAATGAGACTTCTCATCTTGGATTATTTGTCAGAAAAAAAATTCAAAACAGAATTTCTGACTGACAAATTTTGGGCATGACAGTTAGGGAATTTAAAAAGACAAAAATTGCTACAAGGTCTGTCAAAGTAGATGGATTAAGGCTGTATTTATCCATTAATTTTATCTTCCCTTGAAAGATATCATTATCATTCATTCTCCATCACAAAGGCAAAACAGTGAGGGCTGTACATTGTTCTGTCCATCAGTACTAATCAATATCAACTGACAGTAAGATAGGCAAGACATCTTTACCAGGTTTTCACCTTTTGAGTTGAACAACACAAGTACCTGGCACAGTCCCATTCAATGGACTGACTGCAGAGCAATAAGGGACAACACTTCTATTGATTTCTCAGTATGTGTTAGTGACATCAGTGATTGCTTCCCACAGTGCACTTCAGGATTGATGGACCGGCATTCTGAAGTTCTTCTCTCCCATAACAGTTCGTAGTATCTTACCACTTACTGTGTTTTCCCTCACCTCATCTGTTCCCTCCAAATGTACTTCTCATACCTCCCTGAACTGAATTCCATTTACCAGTTTTCTGTCCACCTACATTGTCCATTAATTGTTGGTAACATCTTGCAGTACACAGCTTTTTCTTCATCTTCGGGCAGTGCTCAATTTTTGCATCAATATCTTAATCATGCACTGTATATTTAACTCTATATCATTGTAATATACTACAGAAAGTAAAGGCCCAAGTCACATTTAGTTTCTGTGATTTGGATGGATTGTTGTCGTTGCTTCTTGCTGTGCATGTCAAAGACAATTGTTTTATTTCTTATGTTATTCATATGCATGAAGTAGATTAATTGTACATTTTTGCTGTGTCATAATCATTGTTGCTGCATGCCAATAGGTGTCTCAAAGGTATCTTCCATTTCTTGACCTCTATCATGGGGGACTAATGCATGGTATTCTCTTTTGTTCCATATCATTGCAAAAGTTGCCTTTGAACTATCACTGAGTTTGCCAAAGTAAGAAAAAAGATCATCACTCACATGATCATCAACGTTTTAATTTGTAGTACAGTGATAGTGCCTGATCAAGGATTTGGAATCACGATCCTTTCAAAGAAAACTTTCTCTGTATTGATTGCCTGTTATTCATGTGGATGGTTACTTTTGTGAGACCAAAGTGTATTTTTGGGAGGGTAATTTAGATTTTAGACTGCAAGGGCTGAATGAATATTTGCATATTAAAAGCAAAAGCAAAATGTATTGAACAAATCTTAGGCATCCTCGTGAATTCTATTAGCAGGAGCCTGTGGAAATGTGAGGCAAGGTGAAGGCACAATAGTCCCATTATTTCATGAGAGAGAGAGAGAGAGAGAGAGAGGAGCAAGTTAACAAAATTATGAGGTGCATGGATAGGGTAAATAGGCAAAGTCTTTTCCCTAGGGTCAGGGGTCCAGAGCTAGAGGGTATCGGCTTAGGTTGAGGGGGCAAGATATAAAAGAGACCTAAGGGGCAACTTTTTCACACAGAGGGTGGTACGGGTATGGAATGAGCTGCCAGAGGAAGTGGTTGCAATTGTACCAGCCTTCACATTTAAGAGGCATTTGGATAGCTATATGAATAGGAAGGGTTTGGAGGGATATGGGCCGGGTGCTGGCAGGTGGGACTAGATTGGGTTGGGATATCTGGTCGGCATGGACAGAAGGGTCTGTTTCTGTGCTGTACATTTCTATGACTCTAAATAGAGACAGACAGAGAGAGAGACAGACAGAGAGAGAGACAGACAGAGAGAGAGACAGACAGAGAGAGAGACAGACAGAGAGAGAGACAGACAGAGAGAGAGACAGACAGAGAGAGAGACAGACAGAGAGAGAGACAGACAGAGAGAGAGACAGACAGAGAGAGAGACAGACAGAGAGAGAGACAGACAGAGAGAGAGACAGACACAGAGAGAGACAGACACAGAGAGAGACAGACACAGAGAGAGACAGACACAGAGAGAGACAGACACAGAGAGAGACAGACACAGAGAGAGACAGACACAGAGAGAGACAGACACAGAGAAAATAGTGAATTTTAACTTGACGATCAGCACACCTCAGATGAGGATTGTGGTTGAGAAGGCATGGTAACCTAGCCAGTGCAGGAATTAAGTCTATGCTGTTGGTGTCTCTTTCCATTGTAATCCTGCTAACTAAGCTAAACAGCCCCCATGAAACGTAATGCAAATGAAAACATTCTGAGAACGGACAACAGGGTGATAACATTGATAAGGAAAAAGACTGAAACATTTAGGGTAAGATTGATTATTCTGTTGTGAGATAAAGGAGATCTCAATGATATTAACCTATGTCCTAGAATGGAAAAGTCGATGTTTTATGTTTGCATAAGGGAAGATTGGAATTTGGTAATGAGATATGCACAGTATAAAGGTTCTCATTTTTCTGTATACTTTGGAGTTTCACATTGATTTAAACTGAGGTGAACGTCTTGCTGTGCTACTTGAATAAAACAAGTAAAATCTTCATTTTGTCTCCAGTGATTGATATTAAAAACCTTAGATAACAGTATGAGCTCTTCATATGTATGTTTCAGACAGCTTCAGTGTGTTCCCAAGACTGCAGATTAATATGTTGTCACAAGAAATTAGATGGACACTTGCCAAAAGTTGCATAAAAGCAATGTTTCATATCTTCACTATTTTCATAATTATTGTGAAGCTCTTGGTGAGGAACAGTAAGATGTTCAATAAGAAGGATTCGGGGACAGCTCTGTCACACATCATTAGTATAATACATTCATTTATTCTCCTTCTCTCTACGAGTAGCTGTGTATGGTACCCTTAGGTCAACTGAGTGCAAAATGCAGTTCTCAACATAACCATTATCCTTTTGAATTTTATGTATCTGTACCTTTAGGCTTTGTGTAGCATTGAACTCAGTATCACAAGCTATGTGCTCTTTAACAACCAGGACCTCTAGATTCCTGAGTCTCACACTTGTTCTTTGTGGAATATATTTTATCTGGTTCCCACCATTGACTTGTTTTTAAAGGTCTTAGTACTTTAATATTGAATAACCTGGTTGCTATTCCACATTTACAAAATCATATCTGAACTTTGTATAAAGCACCTTTTCTCCAATTGAGACCTTTATTTAACAAACTCTCACGGTCTTTGTCTTTTTCCATAAATCTTTGCTTGAAATTCTGACCCCAGTACCAAAATGCAGTCCCAGTGATAGCCCTTCCACCTGTCAAGCTCTGTTGAGAGGACATTTAACTCATCAATTACACCTAGAAAATAAGGCTTTGGGGTTACAAATTCCTTTTTTATCTATTGCTTCCTCCATTACCAATCATTGTTCTTGGGGGTTCCTGGTTATTCAGTTGCTTAATAAATAAAACTCTTCAGTGGATTCAAGTGTCCAGATAAGGAACTCTGGAACTGCCTTCTAAATCTCTCAGCCTCCCTACTTCTTTTTCAATCCTTAGGTCACTCCTTAAGACCTTGGAGTTGTTTGGCAATCCATTGTGATATCCTCTTACTGGCTTAGTGTATTTAAGAATGCTCTTGCAAAGTGCTTCAGTATGTTGTTGTTCCATTAAAATCACTATATACATATAAATTGTTGTTATTGTCATACTATACATTTACAAAAGATGTAAAAAATATGATCTTGTAGACTTTGGCAATGAGATAGAGGAGTGTCCTCTGATATGTCTAAATGGTACTAAATAGCTGGAAACATAAACCAATTAATATTAATAAAATTAGAGTTACGAAGTTACTAGGATGGAAACAATATTTCGAATTTGAATTGAGAGAGCTAAAAAAACACCTCAATCCTTTATAATTGCTTCCTCGCAAACTCCTTCTGCTGATGCTTATGTACATTATAGGGTCTGGTGGAAAAAGAGCCCAATGCAATTTCCAATACACTACAGTCAGTATTAGTAAGTCAAAACGTATCCTTGGCACCCAAACAAACATCTACGTATCCTTTCTTCTCATCCTTCAAAAAACAGGGAAAACTGTTCATTTTTAGAATGCAAGGTAATTATGACGAATGTAAGGTTATCAACAATGCTTTGATTCTATTTGGGCTCACTATTTGCATGTTGATGATCTGTTTTTAGGACACTTAAGCTCCTTAAGCAATCATTCCATTTAATTTTCTCAGTTTTTCAGACATAACTGGATATACAAAAAGAAGCCTCCTGGGCACGGTTCCCAAGGTTAACCAGACTGAAAGTGCCAATGAACTGCCAGTCAAGGACACAGAGACAGTTTCTTGCAGAATCATAAACAAACAGCCCACAGGTGGTCTGGGCTCAGTCAGTGAGGAATCGCTCAGAAAACCATTAACGCATGCAGCTCACAATCAGGAGCTGCAACTCTGTTTGCTATTGAAGATCATTGCAACTGGAGCAGAAATAAATAAACAGCAGAGAAAGTACATCCATGTTTCAAAAGTCATAATGTTATAAGTTTATATCACTGAGGAGCAGAGTGAAGTATCTCATGATGTTAAGGCAGATGAGCGAACAGTACTAGTTGATAGAAATAAAAAGTCATTAATTATGTCGAAGTCTATGAACGGACGCATGTTTATTGAATTCATCATTTTCACATGGATGAGAATTCATATGGTGCAGTATTGTAATGCATTAGCCAGTTGCAGTGTCTGACATGCTCCTGTGCATTGAGGAGAAATCGATGGACTCAAATTGCAGAAGTCGTGTAGTGTGCTGAGAGGATTAATCGATCTTGATGAACCCCAGAAAATCTCTACCACAATATGTTACAGTATGACAGCAATGGAGAACAACTACACAAAACAGGAGAAGTTTTAACTTCTGAGAGAAAATGACGAGTACTTCCAAATAAATAGACAGGCTGTTACATGAAAAGGCCAATAATGGTGAAAGTACACGCCTTATAAATTTGCAGATTAAAATGAAGTGTTCAGGCACTTGGACAGGTAATGTCCATCTATTTTGCCTGAAACGTTGATTTCGCTGCTCGTTGGATGCTGCCTGAACTGCTGTGCTCTTCCAGCACCACTAATCCAATGTCCATCTATTAACTATGGCTCTCATAGGAAGCTGCAATTGTAAGAATTCTGGTTGGAAGTTTACTGTTTTTCTATTTCGCTTTTCTTGAAGTTCTTTTCAATACAGTTCTACTCTGGATCCGAGCCTGGCGTTTGTATTCGTCCTCCTCTCATTATTAAGTAATAACATTCACATAACAAAAACATATTTCCAAGGTTTTCACTTCCAGCTATTTTTTTTTAAATTGCAAACCACAGGTGTCTAAGTTGCAAATAGATGATCTATTTGCAAGAGTTTGTCACCCTGGCAACAAAATAAGCTAACTATTATGGGCCAGATGATGGCTTTTCTATCAGTGTTTTATATTAGCATTACAATTCCAAATTGCCTTTTAAATATTAAAAAAAAAATCCCAGTGGACAGGAGTAACAGTGAGTATTCATGCTCACTATTATAGAGTATATTGAACAGTAATGTCTAGCATTCACATGTATGGAGTTCAGTACAGAAATCAGAATGTCATTGCCCGATTTACTCTCAGCCATTGGATTGTTAAAATATTCAGGTGTCTCTCACACAAACATTTGGGTATTGGACTGAAGTGCCAACTGTTCAGTTCAAACAGTTGCTGACAAGTTGTACTAATGAGGTTTAAGACCAAGTGTACACAAATTCTTCCAGCGGTATAGCATGGTCGAACATTAATAACTCTCTGCAGGCAGACTAAAATAGCAGCCTCAATTTCTCAAACTGTGGCTCATTACCAGGCTACCAACGCCGAACACATGACAGACTCTAACTTTGAGTTCATTAAAATATTTAAATGGCATCTGTCTGGGATGTTTACACAGTTAGATCATTTCAGCAAGGATTCCAGTAGATTCTACTTGAACACAAGAATATTATGTTAGTAATATAGTCAAAGCAGCTTCAGGAATCACGTGTTATTCAAACAATCAAACCTCAGTATAAGAACATAAGACCAGAAGAAATAGGACCAGTTCAGGAAGAACTGCAGATGCCGGAGATTAGAGTCAAGATTAGAGTGGTGCTGGAAAAGCACAGCAGGTCAGGCAGCATCCAAGGAGCAGGAAAATCGATGTTTCAGGCAAAAAGTCTTCATCGGGCATCCGACCAGTCCAGCCTGCTGTGCCACTCAGTAAAATCATGACTGAACTTTTTGCGGATTCAGCTCCACTTACCCACCTGCTCACCAGAACCCTTAATTCCTTTACTGTTCAAAAATCTGTCTTTTCCTTGACCGTTTGCATAAAACATTATTCTTGACTGTTTGGATAAAATGATTGCTTAGACAGAGAGAGCATGAGAATGAATAAGGCAAGGATTCCTCAGCATCAAATCTTCTAACCATTATTCAAGAGTTAGCTCAACAGATGTGAAGGAAAGGTCATTCAAGTCACAAAACCACTTGCCTTTCGATCTCATTATTTGCTCACTTGTCCCAGTGAACATGCTGAGGGACATACACTACACTTTATTTCAACTGTACTGCCACCTATAGGCCAACATTGTTATATGTCATCAGTCAGTCAGTTTTGAATAAACATCTCTTCCATATGGCAAGACATTGGTCGCAGTGCATTTGATACATAGAGGCAATGAAATGACAGGTTACTCCATGTCCCAGTGAAGGTACACTCTTCTTTTTCACCTTTTGAAAAGTAAGTAACACTTATTTTTAACCAACTTTGAATAGAATACAAAACTCTTGGGCTGACTGCTCTTCTTTTCAATTTTCTGTATCTCTCTCTCTCCTGAAGTTTATATCTTGGACTGATTGCCTCCAGTATTTCATCAACGGTGAAAAGAATTAGGAGCCCTTGTTAACTTTATTACCTCTAACCTAATGTTACTGGGTTAAATTTTAGATCTGAGTAAGAGAAACTTACACAGCACAGAGGGTGAATAGGCTGGGGTTATTTTTCCTGGAGCGCTGGAGCCTGAGGAGTGACCTTATAAAAATTTATAAAATCAAGAGGAACATTGATAGTGTGAATAGCCGAGGCTTTTTCCCCAGGATGGCGTCGTCCAAAACAGCAGGTGGCTCAGGTGTGAAATGAACTTCCTGAGGAAGGTGGTGAATGAGGGCACAGTTACAATATTTCAAAGACTTTTGGATAAGTACATGAAAGGAAAGATTTGGAGGGATATGGGCTAGAAGCAAGCACGTGGGACTAGTTTAGTTTGGGATTATGTTCTAAACAGTCCATGCCGAACAAAGGGTTTGTTTTCATGCCGTATGACTCTATGACTATGACTAGAAGGCATAGGTTTAAGATGAGAGGGAAAGATTAAAAAGGGACCTAAGGGGCAACTTTATCAGGCAGAGGGTGGTGCGTGTATGGAATGACCTGCCAGAAGAAGTGATGGAGTCTGGTACAAATCACAACATTGAAAAGGCATCTGGATGGGTATATGAACAGGAAGGATTTCGAGAAATATGTGCCAAATGCTGGGAAATGGGACAAGATTAATTTAGGATATCTGATCGGCATGAAAAGTTGGATCGAAGGACGTGTTGAGTGTGTGGTGCTGGAAAAGTACAACAGGTCAGGCAGCATGCAAGGAGCAGCAGAATCCACATTTCGGGCATAAGCCCTTCATCAGGAAAGATGCTCCTTGGATGTTGCCTGACCTGCTGTGCTTTTCCAGCACCACATTATCGACTCTGATCTCTAGCATCGGCAGTCTTCACTTTCTCCATGAGGGGTGCGTTTCCATGCTGTACATCTCTATAACTCTGACACAGACAGAGGGTAGAATCTCTCTGGCTACTGTACAATGGGAGCATTAACAAATCAATTTAGACAAAATGACTAGATCAGCAAAATTAATTCTCAACTTTGAGAAAAAGGCCAATTCTTCACCCAAGTAGTGAATAGAGAGGGGAGAATCTCACTAGGGAGTGGCAAAAAGCCTATTTGTATCCATTCGTATACATTATTAAGCGGTGACCATCCACATCCCCATCCATAGAGGCTGGCATTAGACAATACCAATTTCTCAGCACCCTCATGGCACATCTTTCACCCACTTACAACGTAGGGGGTCTTCATTTCAATGCTGTACTTTGGAGTATATCAATACCTGTCATTACAATGTTGCTGCCAGGACACTGAGACTATTCATCCTCTGATTCACTAGCCATACTCTACCTGGGAGCTCTCTTGACATAGACATTGCAACAAGCAATTGAATTTGCTGCAATTGCATTCTTCATGCTGATGACAATTGGGTTGATGTCACAAAGATAGGGAGGAAACTAAGATTTGAAGAGGACATAAGGAAGCTTGAAAAGGATATATGGATGTTAAGTGAGCAGACAAAAACCTGACAAATGTAATACAAAGTTATAAATTGCAAAATTGCCCATCTTGGCAGGAAGACTATAAAAGGTGCATATTATCTAAATGGTGAGAGGTTACAAATCTCTAACATGCAGAAGAATCCAGGTGCCCCAATTTCACAGTTTATGGAGTTTGACCATTTCAGGATAAGATGGTAAAAAAGTGTTTCACAATAGAGGGTTGGTTAGCTCAGCTGGTTTGAAATGTCAGTGGAGATGGTTCAATTCTTGCACTGGCTGTGGTTGCTATAAAGGTATTCTCCCTCTCAACTTCTCCCCTTGCCTGCAGTGTGGTGACCCTCAGATTATACCCTGACCAGTTGTCTCTCTCTCTCTCTCAAATGAGAGAACAGCCCAATGATCTGCTGGCCTATGGCAATTTTAGTGAACCTATCGAATTATCTGCCACAGAAGACTGTGGAGGCCAAGTCACTGAATATATTCAAGAAACAGTAATACATTTTTAGTTTTGAAAGGTATCAAGGTATGGAGAAAAAAAACACATGAATATGGCATTGAGACAGAGATTCAGCAATGATCATGCAGAATGGACTGCTCCTGCTCCTAGTTTCCTTGTTTCTAAAGGTCAACATGCAAGCACAGCAAATAATTAGGAAAGTTAATAGAATATTATTATCTGTTAGAAAGGGAATTGTATACAACATTACAAAGTTACGCTTCAGTTATAGAAGGTCATAGATGTGAGACCATACCTGGAGTACATTGAACTGTACAATAGATGATGTGATAAGGTCACATTCCAAAATTCCAGGCTAATGTTTTGGGGATATGGGTGCAAATCCCACAATTGTAGATGGTGAAATTTGAATTTAATTCAAAATTGGAGATATATAGATCTGGTTTAGCATGACCACTGTTGGTTGTCATCTGCTTCATTAATGTCTCCTTGGGAAAGAAAATCTGTCAATCTTACCTTGTCTGGCCGACATAAGATTCCAGATCTACAGCAGTGTGGTCAATTGTTAAATATCCACTGGGCAACTAGGAATTGGTAATAAATGCTGGCCTAACCAGCCACACCTACATCCTAATAATGAATGAAAAATGTGTTGGGCTGAACGATAGAATTGCATTTTGAATAGTTCAGAGAAGGGTTTCAAAGACTGATACAAGTGGAAAACATTAAGGAAATTCATTAGTTCTGAGGAAGTATGCTATCAGATTTGAAACATAAACTCCATTTCTCCCTGTCCACAGATTTCCCCTGCTGAGGTCCAACCTTTCCCAGGAATGTTCTGGCTTTTTTCAGATATTGCAGTATTTTGCTTTTATTGCCAAATCAATTTCCTGAAATTACCAGCTTATCTCATGATGAAAACTCAGACAGGCTTGACTTATATCCATTTGGAACGATAAAGGGTTACTCAACTGAAATGTTTAAGATCCCCTGAGGGGCTTTAGCAGGGTGGACATGAAGAGGTTTCCTTCTGTGGGAGAATCTAGAACAAGAGGTGAATGCATAAAAATAAGGGGTCACTCCTTTAAGAGGAGAGAAGGACAACTACTTTTTCTCACAAAGGATCATGAAACATTTGAACTCTCCTCCTCAAAAAGCAGAGTACAGTCTTTGAATAATCTTAAGGCGGAGATAGATATACTTTTGATAAGCAATTGAGTTAAAGGTCATGGGACAGAGAGTAGTGTGAACTAATTAGATTGACAATGGAACCGGCTTGAGCATATAAGCTTCTGTATCTGTTTGTACATTCACAGGGTTTCTCACTCTGCTTTTCTAATCTTTCAAATCTTCACCAGCCTTTGTTGCAGGAGACCCAAAACACTTCCTATGTGTTCCTTACTCCTCATTACTAAGAGCAGTTTTCTCTAGCTATCCCGATACCATAAGTGTTGTTTTGCCCTTTGGACTTTTACTGGTGCTTATGTACCATTAGGATTTCTCCTCTGCTGTTCCATCAAATTCACTGGCATATACATGAACACCATGGGCCACGATGCCAAGTAGAATTTCAACTTTGGATGCAACTGGCAAACTGGGCCTGATTTCCACTGGCTTTCAGTCAGAGGTCATTTCTCACCCAAAGCTAATCTCTATCAGCAAATGTATGACATCCCATCAATCTCCCAGACATCATATCCATTAAATGACAAAGTACAGGACCAACAAGCCGACAAATATCTGAAGCAATTCTGTGGTAAAACCCACCTGAAAATATTACTATCGAGGAGAGCTGATCAAGCGATCTAAGTAAAAAAAATCATCCTCCCCTTCCTGGAAAGAAATACTACCACCTGCCATATCTGAAAGATTTAACTCAGAACAGCAGTGAATAATTTCAATCATTATACTAAATGATATAAGGAATTGCATTGAATGGATTGATTGATTTAATTTTAATCAATTTTAATTAATTTCAATCATGCCAAAGTTTTAGAATGGTGATAGACATTTTCAATCTGAGTTATGTGCAACTTGATTTAAGGAGCTACAATGGATCTGATTGATTTTAAATTAATAATGCAAAGTTTTAAGAGCAGTGACAGAGTTTGCAATTTAAATAAGTGTGCAAATTGATGTTAAAAACTGCATTTATCTAATTGAATGATTTACCTTAATTTTAATCTCTGAGCAGTGGTACTGTGTATCCCCTTCCTGCAGATGATTGATTCACAGAAATGCAATGATGCTTCCAAGATGGTTTGACAGGGCACTCTGCCAAACTTGTGGGCAAACTGATGATGCCTGTTTATACCATACTCTTTAGGCAGCAAACACGTATTGAAGGACAGTGACACACAATTTCTGAGCATCTGCATTAATACCCAGAGTGGTAAATCAGAACATTAAGGAATTCAATCATGTGGTCAGGCCAGGTAAAGTGAGACATTTGTTAGATTCATTTAAAGTAACAGCACTACATTTTGTCTGACACTGAAAGTTCTTCCTCTGACATTGGCAATCATCTGACTGGAATGACTCATTCCACATTTTGATCTTTTCTTTTTGTCTTTTCCAATTCAGACTCGTGACTCCTTTCTTGCCCCATTGAAGGAAAGATATTTTGCTATTGGAACCAATCCAGTCAAGGTTTACTCAGCTGATCCTGAAGATGGAGGGACTGCCTTCTGAGGACATGTTGAGTAGGTTGGGCCTGTACTCTTTGGAGATTAGAAGAATGAGTGGCAACTTTGCTGAAGCATAAAAGAGTCTTAGGAAACTTGCAGTGTCAATGCAGAAAGTTGTATTCTCTTATGGGGGCAGTCTAGGACCAGCGGCCAAGATCTCAGAATAAGCGGTCAACAGATGAAGAGGATTTTTTTCTCTCAAAGTAATGAAGTTGTTGATGTCTTTACTGCAGAGAATTATCAAGGCTATATCTTTAAGTATAATTAAGGCTGAGATAGATTTTTAATCAGTAAGGGAATCAAGGGCTTTGGAGAAAAAGCAGGAAAGTGGAGTATAGAATTATCAGATCAGGAATGATCTCACTGAATGAGGAAGGGGATTCATTGGGCTGAATTGCTGCTTTAGCTCCTACATTTTATGGGAAGTCTTATTTTTCTCTCTCCTTTTCTGAGCTCTTTCCTTTCTTTCTGTTAGAAAGTTTTTACCCTCAAATCATTACCCAACTCATACCTACCTTTCCTTTCTATTGTCCTGCAACCATAGAGATTTAAGATCTCAATTATAACAATCCCTTCTAATTGTAAAGGGCATCACAGGACATCTAAGGCTCTGACCTTTAGATTAGATGACTAGGTGACTTACAGTGTGGAAACAGGCCCTTCGGCCTAACAAGGCCACACCGACCCTTCAAAGAGCAACCCACCCAGACCCATTCCCCTACACCTAACACTACGGGCAATTTAGTATGGCCAATTCACCTAACCTGCACATTTTTAGACTGTGGGAGGAAACCGGAGCACTCGGAGGAAACCCACGCAGACATGGGTAGAATGTGCAAACTCCACACACAATTATCTGAGGCGGGAATTGAACCCAGGTCTCTGGTGTTGTGAGGCAGCAGTGCTAACCACTGTGCTGTCCATGTTGACCTTCTGTGTAGATACCAAATTTGATAACAAACCTTTTAGTAAACCCACACCGCAGTGTTTTAAATTTGCAAATCATTGTCCCAATATATTGTTTCAGTTGCAAGACATTGTAATCTTTTGCTATAAATTTTGCGACCTATGATCCACTTCCAAAACTATCTGATGAAGGAGCAGCGCTCTGAAAGCTAGTGCTTCCAAATAGACCTATTGGGCTTGTGTGATTTTTAATTTTGCCTACCCCAGTCTAACATCGACACCTCCACATCATATCTAATCAATGGGAAAGGAGATAATACTAGTGAGAACCAAGCTGAACAAAGTGGGCTCCAAGGGCATGTGAAAAAGGAAAAAATAACAGGCATGAGAATATGATAAAATAGAGGCAGGCTAGCAAGAGGGAACCTATCACCCTGTCATCGGCATAGGAACTGTAACAGAGTAAGAAATGAAGGAATATGACCAAAAATTGAATTTATCTAATTCTTTGGAGGCACTAAGTAAGAAATTTATATCTGTCTTTACCAAGGAAGAGGATGTTTAAACTGAAGTATTCTGAGTGTCACACTTCAGTAAAGAATGTGAAGACTTTGAAGCGGCTGGAGAAGAGATTTTGCAGAGTGGTTTTGTAGATGAGAGTTTTCAGTTATGGGGTAGGTTGGAGAAACTAAGACTGTTCTTAGAGAAAGAATAGATGAGGTTGTCTAGAGGCATCCAGTCCCTCTACACCTCCATCTGCCATGACCAGGGCCTCCAAGCCCTCAATTTCTTCCTCAGCTGACGTCCCCAACAGTACCTTTCCACCGATACACTCATTCGTTTGGTCGAACTGGTCCTCACCCTTAACAATTTCTCCTTCGAATCCTCCCACTTCCTCCATACCAAAGGGGTAGCCATGGGCACCCGTATGGGCCCCAGCTATGCCTGTCTCTTTGTTGGCTATGTAAAACAGTCCATCTTCCGTAATTACACCGGCACCACTCCCCACCTCTTCCTCCGCTACATTGATGGCAGCATTGGTGCCACCTCGTGCTCCCGCGAGGAGGTTGAGCAATTCATCAACTTCACCAACACATTCCACCCTGACCTTAAATTTAACTGGACCATCTCTGACACCTCCCTCCCCTTCCTGGACCTCTCCATCTCCATTAATGATGACCGACTTGACGCAGACATTTTTTACAAACTCACCGACTCCCACAGCTACCTGGATTACACCTCTTCCCACCCTACCTCCTGCAAAAATGTCATCTCGTATTCCCAATTCCTCCGCCTCCGCCGGATCTGCTCCCAGGAGGACCAGTTCCACCACAGAACACACCAGATGGCCTCCTTCTTTAGAGACCACAATTTCCCTTCTCACATGGTTAAAGATGTGCTCCAAAGCATCTCGTCCACATCCCGCACCTCCGCCCTCAGACCCCACCCCTCCAACCGTAACAAGGACAGAACACCCCTGGTGCTCACCTTCCACTCTACCAACCTTCGCATAAACCACATCATTCGCCGACATTTCCACCACCTCCAAACGGACCCCACCACCAGGGATATATTTCCCTCCCCACCCCTTTCTGAATTCCGCAAATACCATTCCCTCCATGAGTGCCTGATCAGGTTCACGCCCCCCCTACAACCCACCCTCCCATCCTGGCACCTTCCCCTGCCACCGCAGGAATTGCAAAACCTGTGCCCAATCCTCCTCCCTCACCTCCATCCAAGGCCCTAAAGGAGCCTTCCACACTCATCAAAGTTTTACCTGCACATCCACTAATATCATTTATTGTATCTGTTGCTCCCGATGCGGTTTCCTCTACATTGGGGTGACTGGGCCTCCTAGCAGAGCGCTTTAGGGAACATCTCTGGTACACCCCCACCAATCAACCACACCGCCCTGTGGCCCAACAGTGCAACTCCCCCTCCCACTCTGCCGAGGACATGGAGGTCCTGGGCCTCCTTCAACGCCAATCCCTCACCACCAGACGCGTGGAGGAAGAACGCCTCATCTTCTGCCTTGGAACACTTCAACCCCAGGGCATCAATGTGGACTTCAACAGTTTCCTCATTTCCCCCACCTCACCCCAGTTCCAAACTTCCAGCTCAGCACTGTCCCCATGACCTGTCCTACCTGCCTATCGTCTTTTCCACCTATCCATTCCAACCCCCTCCCCCCTGACCTATCACCTTCATCCCCTCCCCCACTCACCTATTGTACTCTATGCTACTTTCTCCCCACCCACACCCTCCTCTCATTTATCTCTCCACCCTTCAGGCACTCTGCCTCTATTCCTGGTGAAGGACTTTTGCCCGAATCGTCGATTTTCCTGCTCCTCGGATGCTGCCTGAACTGCCTGCACCACTCTAATCTCGACTCTGGTTTCCAGCATCTGCAGTCCTTGTTTTTACCTAGAGGCATTCATGATCATGAACTCTCACTGAACCGACAGTCAAGAACCAAAGGTCATCAATTTAATGCAATTGCCAAAGGAACCAGTAATATCACAAGAAGCGTCTTTTCTGTACTGCAAATTTTAAGGTCTAGGATGCACTGTTTGAGAATTTGAAGGAAACATATTCAAATCAAGGTATTCAAAAGGAAATAAGAAAACAAAACATAAGGCTGGGGAAAGGCAAGAATTAGATCTCTGAAAGAGAACTGGCAGGTCCATGACAGATCATATGGTCTCCTGCACTCTAACCTTGCTCTGACTTTACAAAATGTTAGTCTAAATCTAATTGTGAAAGCACCAAAAAAAAAGCTATTCACTTGAAATTCATTTTTTTTTCTCAATTCTTAATTACCATAAACACATTGGGAAGAAAATTGACCTAAACAAATAACTTTTAACTTCTAATTTCTGCTTCATCCTCAGGATGACAATAATGAGACTGAATTCTGATATTTTAAGTGTATAAACTGTTGGCGAATGTACTGCTGGTATCAATTATATTGAATGAGAGAGTCATTCTTCTAAAAACAAAACTGGCCCGAGCACATCATGTGAAATGGAGTTGAACTGAATTAATTCAAGAGTGCAAATGTTACTGTGCAGCATCTGACCTGTTCAAATGCACTGAACAAGACAAAACAGCCACAGGTTTGATTATTGTAGTCTCTTGAAGAGGCCACAAGCAACAAATAATACAGACCATTTCTGTCGGAAACGCTATCCCCACTTGAGCTTATGCAACATGGAATAAACTGCTCCCTTCAGAAAGAATAAAAGGTTCAGCGATTTCTATGTGGGCAGTTTCTTTCTGACTCACCAGGCTGTAAATGGAAAGCATGCAGTCTGTTCCAACACTGTGCAGCTGCTCAACTTTGGCTTAGAGAATACAGGACATTCATCCATCATCACGCTGCACTATCGCAAGGACTGTCAGTGATTATGTGAATAATAATGAGATACCAAGATTCTTGGTTTCTTATTTATGATTTTTTTTCCTCTCCAGCAGTCAAAGCATGGTTATCAAGCCACTTGATAGTAGGCAACAGGAAAATTTGCTTCTTTGAATTTCTCTGGTGAGGGGAGGAATTGAATGACACTTCTCGGATGCGATCTTGGTTTAATAGTGGTTTCTGCTATGTTCTGAACACACATTGCTTTTCATGTTTTAATTCGCTGGAACCTGCTCATTTGCAATTCCCTGCCAATTCTCATTATCAAAGAAAATACTTCTCCCTCACTCTTTATTCTACAATCCATTTTTCTTTGCTTGAAACATAGCTGAATAACTTTTCACTGGATCCCCTTATATTGTTAACCGTGACCAACGGAAACTGTATGAACGTACAGACAAGGATGACCTGTCACCTACATCTCAGTGTATTGCATTCCCGCGCACTTGCCATCTCTTTGTAAAGGGACGACAGTTGCAATTTCATACGGCCATTCCAATCTAAGGAAGATGCATATCAATATTGCATTATTATTCATTCACATGGTGTGGCTGTTGCTGCGTGGGTTTCCCCCCACAGTCCAAAAATGTGCAGATTAGGCAAATTGGCTATGCTAAATTGCCCATGGTGTTAGGCGAAGGGGTAAATATAGGGGAATGGATCTGGATGGGTTGCTCTTCACAGGGTCGGCGTGGACTTGTTGGGCCGAAGGGCCTGTTTCTACACTAAGTAATCTAATCAAGTCCCTTTCGCCAATCATCCCGATGGGAAATGACCTACTATTGCTTCTAATCCTTTTTAGTGCCTTTGTTTGCAAATCACTCTAACGACCCTGCTTATCCCTGTCTCTGTAACCTCCTTCAATGCTGTCTTCGATCACCATGCTCTTCCAATTCTAGTTCCTTGCATACCTCTCCACAATTGTCAATATTGCCTTCAGCCATCAAAACTTTCATGGACAAAGTTAAAAATCACACAACACCAGGTTATAGCCCAACAGGTTTAATTGGAAGCACACTAGCTTTTGGAGCGACGCTCCTTCATCAGGTGAAGGAAATAAACATGTGGCATTTTGTTCCTTGCATGTTGTAAGTAACACAGCACCAATAAGTTGCAATCAGAAGCTTTATCCTTCTGCAGTGTACAGCTATCTGTGAATAAAACAATTTGTTACACTTTGTGCATGGTAAAATATCCTTCAGGTGATGAAGGAGCATTGTTCCGAAAGCTAGTGTGCTTCCAATTAAACCTGTTGGACTATAACCTGGTGTTGTGTGATTTTTAACTTTGTACACCCCAGTCCAACACCAGCATCTCCAATTCATGGACAAACCTCTCCACCTCTCTGCCATTCTCTAAGTCAATCCTTAAAATCTAAACCCTTTATCCAACTCTTGATCAATTGTCTAAGTATCTACTTAGGTCGCAGTGTCAAATTGTGCTTGGTAATATCCTGTGAAACATTTTAGGATATTTTACCATGCACAAAGTGCAACAAATTGTTTTATTCACAGATAGCTGTACACTGCAGAAGGAAAAAGCTTCTGATTGCAACTTATTGGTGCTGTGTTACTTACAACATGCAAGGAACAAAATGCCACATGTTTATTTACTCATGATGAGTAAGAATAAGGATCTTGGTGCCATTGTACAATGGCAATTTTACTAAATATGTATGTCTAATTTCTTATGTTATGAGGTATAATGTAAGCATGGCCAAATTGGGTAAAGTAACCTGCTGAACTCCCCATCCCATCTTTCTGAAAAAGGTAGCGCACAAAATAAGGAGGACAAACGCTGTCATGGTTTCAAGAGGCTATTTTGAAATTTCTAGAGCCAAAATTATTCTTTCCCTGTTATCTGCCAGAATGACACAATATATAATGCTGTAAGTGCCATGCATAACTCCTCCATTTCAACTAATGTTCTTGAAGAACTAGCCACCAAACTAGTATTGTACTATCAATGCATAAGTGGAATTGGATCTACGTATTTCAGCCTGCTCTACCAGTGAAACAGATCATAACTATCCCTCACTTTATTTATCAGCTTCTATCCCTTGGCATCACGTCCCTTGATGCAATCAAATAGTATGCAGGTTAGATGTAATGGGGAGTTCAGGGTATTTTACCCACTGTGGCAATGCTTACATTATCTCTCATAACATAAGAAGTTAGGGGTGAATATTGTGGTCACGTTGCCATGGTCCAAGACGAGCACTCTCTCGTTTGAGAGAGATGACCGGTGGTGGTTTTAACCTAAGGGTCACCATATTTCACACAAGGGAAGAGATGGAGACGGCAGGATCTTCATGCCTTCAGCCAGTGCAGAATTTTAACCCATGTTGTTGGCTTCACAAACCAGCTGTCCTGCCAACTGAGCAAACCAAGCCCCACACAATATAGCACTGAAGGATCCAATAGTCATTTATTGCAATGAGAGGTGATATACAAACACTAAAGTCACCACAACATCAATGTCTGGATTGACATCACACTATCAAGCTACAACAGAACAGCAGCATGTTTCTTGCAACAAGAAGCCCCAAAATATGATGGATAATATCACTTTTATGTCCTCAGGTCAGATACAATGATACATTGATGACATTATGAGTATGTCTCTTAGCGATATTCTGGCATTCTGGATGTGAGACATAACACAAGAGCAGAGTCAGGTCTGATGGTGGTTGATTTGTCTGAGGGAGGGCTGAACTGGCAGTTTGACCTTTGGGGTGGGCGGGTGTGGTCAGTAGTGAGGTGGGGTTTCTGTTCAATAGTTTGGCAGGAGGTACGCAGATATTAATTCCATTAACCTTTCATTAGTAAATTTGAAGGTATCTAACTCAGAACCCTCCAAAATTTGCAACTCTAATTCACAGTGGGATACATCTTTGGAGAGTTCCAAATTATTTCCAATTGGAAGCTCTTTTCATGCTAGACAATTCGTACAGAGTCGGCAGCGTTAGGATTTCCACACGGTCTGATCCTATAAAGCAGTCTACGCTTCATCAGTGACTATCTTTCTATTAGAAGATTGTGCTTTTTATTTATCCCTGTCAAAGTGAACAGCCTTACATTTCCTCAATTATACTCCATCTCCCTTTTTTTCCCTCACTCACTCACCATATCTATCTATATTCAAGACTATCCCAAATAGTTATTAATTCTGTAAGTCTATGACCAAGTCAGGAGTAGGTTGGTTTTCAGCAATACCAAGAGAAAATAACAGCTTGTGTTATCTTGAGTGTGGAAGAAAGAAGAGCAAAACAGGATTTCAGAAGTGCATTTATATGCCTCCCAAAGCCCCTCTGCCCTCCATATCATACAACCATTCAGAAAATGACAGAAACAAATATCAAATGAATCTTCCCTTCCTATAAGATATTCTGGATGAAAGGCTTATGCCTGAGACGTCGATTCTCCTGCTCCTAGGATGCTGCCTGACCTATTGTGCTTTTCCAGCACCACACTCCTTGACTCTGAGCTCCAGCATCTGCAGTCCTCACTTTCTCCTGTAAGACCATCTAACCTCAGGTAACTCAATGACATTAACATTTTATGAACAGAATCATTTCTAACTGTAACTTTTTTGTGAATTTTTGACCAAATTGGGGAAACCAAAACAGCATGTATCATAATGTGTATATTAGGAGAAATTCATGATATTACAGAAGCTGGACAGAAATAAGCCTTTAAGAAAGCTAGAAAGAAGCAGGGCTTGAACAACTGATTATCATCTCTCTCAATTATTGGGAATTGAATGCACCCAGCCATCTATAAGAGATGCCATTTTAACAAGAGAGGCTTCTTGTTGCACAATGATATGCTGATGCCCGTTGAATGACTGAATCAATTTTTCAGCTGGTTGGAGTCCAAATTGCCCAACTAACAGACTAAATGCTGAAATTTCATTTCACTGTTTGCTTTGTCATGTAAACAGCATCAGCAGTCAGCTTTATAGAACTACATCGAAATGATGATAAAATGTGTATTGTGCTGTGCCATGCACTAGCTGGGTTGAACACTAAATCACTTGGTCCTATCCGTTATATACTGCATCCTTTGTTTTAAACTCAAAGCAAGATTAGTGAGGAGAATGCTGCAAGCAATTAAAACCCCAGGATTCTCCACACTTACAAAGATGCACCATGGTTTCAGTACACCATGCTTCATAACTTTGCTTTCAGTTCAGCCTTAGGCTTGACAATATCATCAACATTGGTGCTACGTTTTATCACATCCCTGTCGAACTAATGGGTTTTTATTTTCATTCAGAGGGTTTATGTCCGAACAACAGGGTTGCTCGTCAAGATTTCTTTCAGAAACATCTTGCTTTTTTTTTTGAGGTCAAGGGAATTACCCATGCCTTGGGCAAAAGTGATTTTGGGTTTTTAAGATTTGGATTTCCTCAGAAATCCTTGGTTGAAGATAGTAGTCATGATTTGGAGATGCCGGTGTTGGACTCGGTGACAATCACCTGATGACGGACCATCGCTCCGAAAGCTAGTGTGCTTCCAATTCAGCCTGTTGGACTACAACCTGGTGGTGTGTGATTTTTAACTTGGTTGAAGATGGATGTATAAAGTAGTGCTCCTGAGAAAAGGGAGGATTCAATAAAACTAGATTAAGGAGCTTAGAATAGTCTCAGCCCAGATATACTTGGTTAAAACTCTGAAGAAGCTATTTGAAGCTGGGAGTGTTCAAACTTTTGCCTCAACAGAATGCTCAAATATTTTACTCGGGTATTCTTCCCTTGTATGACATTCAGAAGGCAAGGAACCAACTTGGACTTTACTTAAATAAGGTAAAAACAATGACTGTCGATGCTGGAAACCAGATTCTGGATTAGTGGTGCTGGAAGAGCACAGCAGATCAGCCAGCATCCAAGGAGCTTCGAAATCGACGTTTCGGGCAAAAGCCCTTCATTCAGAATAAAGGCAGTGGGCCTGAAGCATGGAGAGATAAGCCAGAGGAGGGATGGGTGTGGGGAGAAAGTAGCATAGAGTACAATGGGTGAGTGGAGGAGGGGATGAAGGTGATAGGTCAGGGAGGAGAAGATGGAGTGGATAGATGGAAAAGGAGATAGGCAGGAAGCTCATGTCCGGACAAGTCATGGGGACAGTGCTGAGCTGGAAGTTTAGAACTAGGATGAGGTGGGGGAAGGGGAAATGAGGAAACTGTTGAAGTCCACATTGATGCCCTGGGGTTGAAGTGTTCCGAGGCGGAAGATGAGGCGTTCTTCCTCCAGGCTTCTGGTGGTGAGGGAGCGGCGGTGAAGGAGGCCCTGAAGGAAGTGACGGAAATGTCGGCGGATGAATTGGTTTATGCGAAGGTTGGTAGGGTGGAATGTGAGCACCAGGGGCGTTCTGTCCTTGTTACGGTTGGAGGGGTGGGGTCCAGGTAGCTGTGGGTGTCACTGGATTACACCTCTTCCCACCCTACCTCTTGCAAAAATGTCATCCCGTATTCCCAATTCCTCCGCCTCCACCGGATCTGCTCCCAGGAGGACCAGTTCCAGCACAGAACACGCCAGATGGCCTCCTTCTTTAGAGACGCAATTTCCCTTCCCACGTAGTTAAAGATGCCCTCCAACGCATCTCGTCCACATCCCGCACCTCCGCCCTCAGACCCCACCCTTCCAACCGTAACAAGGTCAGAACGTTCCTGATGCTCACCTCCAAACAGATCCCACCACCAGGGATATATTTCCCTCTCCACCCCTTTCCACCTTCCGCAAAGACCGTTCCTCCGTGACTACCTGGTCAGGTCCACGCCCCCCTACAACCCACCCTCCCATCTTGGCACTTTCCCCTGCCACCGCAGGAACTGTAAAACCTACGCCCACACCTCCTCCCTCACCACTAACCAAGGCCCTAAAGGAGCCTTCCACATCCATCAAAGTTTTACTTGCACATCCACTAATATCATTTATTGTATCCGTTGCTCCCGATGCGGTCTCCTCTACACTGGGGAAACTGGGCGCCTCCTAGCAGAGCGCTTTAGGGAGCATCTCCGGGACACCCGCACCAATCAACCACACCTCCCCATGGCCCAACATTTCAACTCCCCCTCCCACTCTGCCGAGGACATGGAGGTCCTGGGCCTCCTTCACCGCCGCTCCCTCACCACCAGACGCCTGGAGGAAGAACGCCTCATCTTCCGCCTCGGAACACTTCAACCCCAGGGCATCAATGTGGACTTCAACAGTTTCCTCATTTCCCCTTCCCCCACCTCACCCTAGTTCTAAACTTCCAGCTCAGCACTGGCCCCATGACGTGTCCGACCTGCCTATCTCCTTTTCCACCTATCCACTCCACCCTCTCCTCCCTGACCTATCACCTTCATCCCCTCCCCCACTCACCTATTGTACTCTATGCTACTCTCTCCCCACCCCCACCCTCCTCTAGCTTATCTCTCCACACTTCAGGCTCTCTGCCTTTATTCCTGATGAAGGGCTTTTGCCACAACGTCGATTTTGAAGCTCCTTGGATGCTGCCTGAACTGCTGTGCTCTTCCAGCACCACTAATCTTTACCTAAACAAGCCTGTCCTTATTTTAACTTTTAAGTACTAATGCATAATATAAAATATACATTCATTGCAATATTTACTTTAGACTTCATCTAGTTTTACTTTAATTCACTTTATTTAACTTCACTTTACTTGACTTAATTCACATTTAACTTCAAGTGTAGCTTTAACTCTAAAGGCTTGGCTTGAATCTAATACTGTCCTATTCAAGGCAAGTCGCCAACTTTGCTCTGTGTTGATCTTGCCCTGTGGTTCTTTTTCTCTGAAAATCACATCAGGCCTCGTAATTCTCAAATGTTGACCTCAAAGGCTATTCCGGAGAATGTTTTGTTCTGTTAACATTTATCACAAAAGTGTGTGATCTTCCTCTGGTACTCAGCCAATGAATTGACCAAACCCTGATCATATTATTCAATCCCAGCCAATAGAGTTTTACTGGAAAACAATCCCTAAATGTGAAACAGCTATATTCCATGTTCCATATAAGGTAATGTGATGCCAGTTTGCCATGACGCCAGGTCAAAGCTTACGGAGCGGCTCACAACATGCCCTAGATACATTTTTCTAAGGTCAGAGTTTAATCTAATTTGACCAAAATTCCCAGCTCAAATAAGAGACTGTAGCTCTTATTTCTGATGATGGCCACATACGACAAAAATTAAGTTTTTGAAAGCTTCAAGAGAGGTTTATCAGATCTTTCAGATTGGGAGTTGACATCACATCTACATTGGGGAGACTGGACGCCTCCTTGCAGAGCGCTTTCGGGAACATCTCTGGGACATCCACACCAATCAACCACACTGCCCTGTGGCCCAACATTTCAACTCCCCCTCCCACTCTGCCGAGGACATGGAGGTCCTGGGCCTCCTTCACCGCCGCTCCCTCACCACCAACGCCTGGAGGAAGAACACCTCATCTTCTACCTCGGAACACTTCAACCCCAGGGCATCAATGTGGACTTTCATCAATTCCCTATTTCTCCTTCGCCCACTTCACCCCAGTTCCAAGTTCCAGCTCAGCACTGTCCCCATGGCTTGTCCTACCTGCCTATCTTCCTTTCCATCTATCCACTCCACCCTCCTCTCTGACATATCACCTCCATCCCCACCCCCACCCACCTATTGTACTCTATGCTACTTTCTCCCCACCCCCACCCTCCTCTCATTTATCTCTCCACTCTGCAGGCACTCTGCCTCAATTCCTGATGAAGGGCTTTTGCCCGAAACATTGATTTTCCTGCTCCCCGGATGCTGCCTGAACTGCCGTGCTTTTCCAGCACCACTCTAATCTGGAATCTGGTTTCCAGCATCTGCAGTCCTTGTTTTTACCTAGATGACATTACAGTTAACTTAAGTCTATCAAAGTGTTAGAAAAAGAGATTTTTGTCAGCTCGGAGTACTGTACAAGGCGTACTTTGGGATAAATAGGATTACATTTCTACTGTGTGTTTCAAAATATTGAAAGACCTACTGCGAGTAAATACTTTAGTCTATTCTAAATTATTTCATTTCAATTTCTTAATAACTTTGGCTTTATTGTTGAAAATAAATCTGTAACATTGAGTACTTATGTCTCCGAGAGAGACCAACTCATTAAAACCTAAACAAAACAAAGTATGCTGTGTCAGGCTAGAATTTGACTTGTTCAATAATAACATCAGCTAGGACCATAACTTGAGAAAGACATGCCTTTGGGAACTGTAGGTGAATTGAATGTCCAGCAGCCCTGTTGTCCTAACAGCATTGGAAGACAGAAATAGCCACTCATGGGACTACAAGCAGACCCTGAGGAGGACGAAAATGTCTCCTTTCAGGTAAGTTCAGACATTTTGATCGGGCAGTGACTGGAGACTTCAGTGAGGTTGGTTCGGAGTTGGGTTTTGACAACTGTGGACTGTGGGGGAACAAAAGGGGGGGCAAACCATCTTAGGATAGTGAGAGGGCACAGTGAGCCCTGCATGTAAGGCAACACACCAGCCCACCTCCCTTTGCTACCAAGGGCAGCACATCAAAGCTATTTGAGCTGTTCAAAGTTTTTCCACCTTCCCCAGCTTGGTGACATATAACAGCAGCATCAGTTTGAGGTCCTTAAGTGGCAGATAATTGTCCACTGAAGGACACCGTGGCTCAGTGGATATTACTGCTGCTTTGCAGTGCCAGGGACCAGGGTTCAATTCCAGCCTCAGGCAACTGTCTGTGTGGAGTTTGCACATTCTCCCTGTGTCTGCATGGGTTTCTTCTAGGTGCTTCGGTTTCCTACCACAGTCCAAAGATGTGCAGGTTAGGTGAATTGGCTGTACTAAATTGCTCATAGTGTTCAGGGTTTTGTAGGTTAGGTGCATTAGTCAGGGATAAATATAGGACAACAGGGTAGGGGAATGGGTCTGGGTGGGTTACTCTTCAGAGGGTCAGTGTGGACTTGTTGGGTTGAAAGCCCTACTTCCATACAGTGTGGATTCCATGATTCTATGACCTCAATAAACCTTCAATGGGCTAGCAAGCTGCATGACGCCTAACAATCCTCCATAGTATGCAGGACAAGTAGAGAGTGGATGAGGATTCAGCACACCTGTAGAGAGTTAGATGCATAACATTACAACTGGATATTGGCAGACTCAGTAAGTGGGCAAAAATGTGGGAGATGGAATTCAAAATAAACAAATGTGAAGTGACCCAGTTGGACTCAAATGGTACTTTCGAATGGTGTGAAGTTAAATACAGTGGCGGTTAGCTGGGTTCAGATGCATAGATCTTTAAAATGTTATGCAGGAAGTATCAAGAAAGCTAATAATATATTGGCCTTTATATCTAGAGAACCAAAGTACAAGGATGTAGAAGTTACACTGCAGTACAAAACCCTGATTGGACCTCAACTGGAGTACTCTGAGTAGATCGGGGCACCACACCATAGGAAGGATTTTGGCCTTGGAGGATGATATCTGGACTTCAGGGATTAAGTTATGAGGAGACAGTACATAAATTAGCATTTTTCTCAGCAGAAGTTCGCAAGTTAAGTGGTGACCTGATTCAAGTCTTCGAGATATCAACAGGAAAAGACAGAGTAGATGAAGATAAAGTGTTTCCACTGGTTGGGCATTTTAGAACGAGGGGTATTATCTGAGAATTAGGGCCTGACCATTCCGGAGGGATGCTAGAAAGCACTTCTGTACACAAAAAGTAGTAGATGTTTGGAATTCTCTTTCACATACAGCAGTGAATGCTGGAGCAGTTTTTAATTATAAATCTTAGATAGTTAAATTGCTGTTAAGCAAAAATATTGAGGGATATGGGCCAAAGACAGGTATATGTAATTAGATTAGATTTAGATTTAGATTCAGTTTAGGTTTTATTGTTAAGTGTACTCAAGTACAGGGATACAGGAGTACAGTGAAAAGTGTATAATGTGGCAATTCCCTGAACCAGCTTAGGTATAAGGTGGCTGGGGACAAAAATAGAAAAATAAAGAGATAAGTTAAAAAGTTCAACACAACAGCTCTTCTTATTTGAAAGTAGGAAAGTAAAGAAATAAAGTTAAAAGTTAAACATTGCAGTCGTTTTTTTAAGCCACGGTCCTGCAGACAGTCTACAGATTCGGCCACAGATCAGCAATGATCTCACTGAATGTTGGAACAGGCTCAGGGGGCTGGGGGTAAAAACAAGGACTGCATAATAGTTGAATGGGGGTGGGGATGGAGGTGATATGTCAGAGAGGAGGGTGGGGGAAGGTAGTACTCTTCCTCCAGGCATTGGGTGGTGAGGGAGGGTAGACGATATTGTACTCTTTGCTACCCTCCCTCACCACCCGACGCCTGGAGGAAGAACGCTACTTTCTTTCCACTCCCACCCCCTTCTCATTTCTCAGGCTCAGGGTAAAAACAAGGACTGCAGATGCTGGAAACCACAATCTAGATTAGAGTGGTGCTAGAAAAGCACAGCAGGTCAGGCAGCATCTGAGGAGCAGGAAAATCGACGTTTCGGGCAAAAGCCCTACATCAGGAATAGAGGCAGGGAGCCTGCAGAGGGGAGAGATAAATGAGAGGAGGGTAGGGGTGGGGAGAAAGTAGCATAGAGTACAATAGGTGGGTGGGGGTGGGGATGGAGGTGATATGTCAGAGAGGAGGGTGGAGTGGATAGGTGGAAAGGAAGATAGGCAGGTAGGACAGATCATGAGGGCGGTGCTGAGCTAGAAGGTTGGAGCTGGAGTGAGGTGGGGAAAGGGGAAATGAGGAAACTGGTGAAATCCACATTGATGCCCTGGGGTTGAAGTGTTTCGAGGCAGAAGATGAGGCGTTCTTCCTCCAGGCGTCGGGTGGTGAGGGAGGGTAGCAAAGAGTACAATATAGTCTACCCTCCCTCACCACCCAATGCCTGGAGGAAGAGTACTACCTTCCCCCACCCTCGTCTCTGACATATCACCTCCATCCCCACCCCCATTCAACTATTATACTCTATGCTACTTTCTTCCCACTCCCACCCCCTTCTCATTTATCTCTCCACTCTGCAGGCTTCCTGCCTCTATTCCTGATGAAGTGCTTTTGTCTGAAACATCGATTTTCCAGCACCACTCTAATCTAGACTCGGGGGCTGAATGTTCCTACTCTTGTTCCTATATTCCTGAGTTTATTTAGCCAACCCTAATACACTGGTAGGTAGGTATTAAATTCCCCCTATTTATAGGAAAACTACTGCTTGTAAAGCATTTTGAGTGCAAGCAGCAGCTGAGTTTAAATGAACCCGGAAGGGTAAAGCTAAGGTAAGACAGTTTGTTTTAAAATTACTTACCGGTAGCGGGCAGCAGTTTTTTTTTCTCTTCACAGAAAGAGCGGGAGCAGGGGGAAGTGACGACGACCAGAGGGGCAGCCGGGACCCGGAAGCTGGTGTAGTACAAGCTTACCTGGGTAGGTTTTTTTTCCCTATAAAAGCGCGCAGGAGAGGAACCCGAGGCACTACAGAGGTAGTGTCTCCCACCTGCCCTCCTCCTCTAACCTCATAATAAGACCCGTTGTGGTAAGTAGGTAAGTGCTGTATTTTTCTTGTTCTATTCTTTAGACCCAGTTTTTTTTTTAAAAAAAGGTTACTTTTAGAGGGATGGCAGTGAAGGCAGTGCAATGTTCCTCTTGCAACATGTTTGAGGTGAGGGATGCCATGGTCGTCCCTGCTGATTACACTTGGAGGAAGTGCACCCATCTCCAGCTCCTCCAAGACCGTGTTAGGGAACTGGAGCTGGAGTTGGATGAACTTAGGATCATTCGGGAGGCAGAGGGGGTCATAGATCGGAGCTTTAGGGAAGTAGTAACTCCAAAGATTGCACACAGATGGGTGACAGTGAGGGGGACTGGGAGGAAGCAGCCAGTGCAGGGACCCCCTGCGGCTGTTCCCCTCAAGAACAAGTATACCGTTTTGGATACTTGTGAGGGGGATGACTTATCAGGGGTAAGCAATGGGGTTCAGGCCTCTGGCATGGAGCCTGTCCCCTTTGCTCAGAAGGGAAGGGTGGAGAAGAGTAGAGCAATAGTTATTGGGGACTCGATAGTTCGGGGCACAGATAGGCGGTTTTGTGGGGGCGAGAGAGACTCACGTTTGGTATGTTGCCTCCCAGGTGCAAGGGTACGTGACGTCTCTGATCGTGTTTTCGGGGTCCTTAAGGGAGAGGGGGAGCAGCCCAAAGTTGTGGTCCACATTGGCACCAATGACATAGGTAGGAGGAGGGCCGAGGATGTTAGGTAGGCTTTCAGGGAGCTAGGTTGGAAGCTGTTGTTGTCTCTGGTTTGTTACCTGTGCCACGTGATAGAGAGTCAAGGAATAGGGAGAGAGAACAGTTAAATGCATGGCTACAGGGATGGTGCAGGAGGGAGGGATTCCGGTATCTGGATAACTGGGGTTCTTTCTGGGGAAGGTGGGACCTCTATAAACAGATGGTCTACACCTGAACCTGAGGGGCACCAGTATTCTGGGGGGAGGTTTGCTCGTGCTCTTGGGGGGGGGTTTAAACTAACTCTGCAGGGGCATGGGAACCTAGACTGTAGCTTTAGGGTGCAGGACCTGGAGTGTAGGGAGGTTAGGAACATAGCATCAATCTCAAAGGAGGGTGCCTGTAAACAGGAAAGTGGCTTGAAATGTGTATACTTCAATGCAAGAAGTGTACGAAATAAGGTAGGTGAACTTGCAGCGTGGGTTGGTACCTGGGATTTCGATGTTGTAGCTATTACGGAGACATGGGTAGAACAGGGACAGGATTGGCTGTTGCAGGTTCCAGGGTTTAAGTGTTTTAGTAGGGTCAGAGGGGGGGTAAAAGAGGGGGAGGTGTGGAATTGCTTGTCAAAGATAGTATTACAGCGGTGGAAAGAATGATGGATGAAGACTCGCCATCTGAGCTAGTTTGGGCTGAGGTTAGGAATAGGAAAGGTGAGGTCACCCTGTTAAGAGTTTTCTATAGGCCTCCTAATAGTCCGAGAGATGTAGAAGAAAGGATTGCGAGGATGATTCAGGAGAAGAGTGAAAGTAATAGGGTGGTTTTTATGGGGGACTTTAACTTTCCTGATATTGACTGGGAAAGCTATAGCTCGAGTTCGTTAGATGGGTCGGTGTTTGTCCAATGTGTGCAGGAGGGTTTCCTGACACAATATGTAGACAGGCCAACAAGAGGTGAGGCCATACTGGATTTGGTTCTGGGTAACGAACCAGACCAGGTGTTAGAATTGGAGGTAGGTGAGCACTTTGGGGACAGTGACCACAATTCAGTGACTTTTACTTTAGTGATGGAGAGGGATAAGTGTGCACTGCAGGGCAAGAGTTATAGCTGGGGGCAGGGAAATTATGATGTGGTCAGGCACTACTTAGGATGCGTGGCTTGGAAAAGTAGGCTTCAAGGCAAGGGCGCAATTGATATGTGGAGCTTGTTCAAGGAGCAACTATTGAGTGTCCTTGATAAGTATGTACCTGTCAGGCAGGGAGGAAAGGGTCGTGTGAGGGAGCCGTGGTTTAATAAGGAATTGGAATCCCTTGTTAAAGGGAAGAGGGCGGCCTATGTAAAGATGAGGCGTGAAGGTTCAATTGGGGTGATTGAGAGTTATAAGGTAGCCAGGAAGGACCTGAAGAGAGAGCTAAGAGCAGCAAGGAGGGGACATGAAAAGTCCTTAGTTGATAGGATTAGGGAAAACCCAAAAGCTTTCTATAGGTATGTCAGGAATAAAAGAATGACTAGGGTAGGAATAGGTCCAGTTAAGGATAGTAGTGGGAAGTTGCGTGTGGAGGCTGAAGAGATTGGAGAGACACTGAATGAATACTTTTTGTCAGTATTCACTCAGGAACAGGACATTGTTGCCGATGTGAATACTGAGTCACAATTAATTAGAATGGACGGCTTTGAGGTATGTAGGGAAGAGGTGTTGGAAATTCTGGAAAGGGTGAAAATAGATAAGTCCCTGGGCCTGATGGCATTTAGCCTAGGATTCTATGGGAAGCAAGGGAGGAGATTACAGAGCCATTGGCTCTGCAATTTTTATGTCCTCGTTGTCTACAGGAATAGTGCCAGAAGACTGGAGGATAGCAAATGTGGTTCCCTTGTTCAAGAAGGGGAGTAGGAATAACCCTAGTAACTATAGGCCGGTGAGCCTCACTTCTGTTGTGGGCAAAGTCTTAGAGAGAATTGGAAGGGATAGGATTTATGAACATCTGGATAGGAATAATGTGATCAAGGATAGTCAGTATGGTTTTGTGAAGGGCAGATCGTGCCTCACAAACCTTCTTGAATTCTTTGAGAAGGTGACTAAGGAGGTGGACGAGGGTAAAGCGGTAGATGTGGTGTATATGGATTTTAGTAAGACGTTTGATAAGGTTCCCCATGGTAGGCTACTGCAAAAAACTCGGAGGTATGGCATTGAGGGTGAGTTGGAGGTTTGGATTAGGAATTGGCTGGCTGGAAGAAGACAGAGGGTAGTAGTTGATGGTAAAGGTTCATCTTGGAGTGCAGTTACTAGCGGTGTTCTGCAAGGATCTGTTTTGGGACCATTGCTGTTTGTCATTTTTATAAATGACCTGGAGGAGGGGCTAGAAGGTTGGGTGAGCAAGTTTGCGGATGACACGAAAGTCGGTGGAGTTGTTGACTGTGAGGAAGGATGTGTCAGGTTACAGCGGGATATAGATAAGCTGCAGAGCTGGGCTGAAAGGTGGCAAATGGAGTTCAATGTGGGTAAGCGTGAGGTGATTCACTTTGGTCTGAGTAATAAAAAGATGGGGTACTGGGCTAATGGTCGGATACTTGGTAGTGTGGATGAGCAGAGGAATCTTGGTGTCCATGTACACAGATCTCTGAAAGTTGCCACCCAGGTAAATAGTGCAGTGAAGAAGGCATATGGCGTACTGGGCTTTATTGGTAGAGGAATTGAGTTCCGGAGTCCTGAGGTCATGTTGCAGTTGTATAAGACTCTGGTGCGGCCACATCTGGAGTATTGCGTGCAGTTTTGGTCGCCATACTATAGGAAGGATGTGGAGGCACTGGAACGTGTGCAGAGGAGGTTTACCAGGATGTTGCCTGGTATGGTAGGAAGATCGTATGAGGAAAGGCTGAGGCACTTGGGGCTGTTTTCATTGGAGAAAAGAAGGTTTAGGGGTGACTTGATAGAGGTGTACAAGATGATTAGGCGTTTAGATAGGGTTGACCATGAGAACCTTTTTCCACCTATGGAGTCAGCTATTACGAAGGGGCATAGCTTTAAATTAAGGGTGGTAGGTATAGGACAGATGTTAGGGGTAGATTCTTTACTCAGCGAGTCGTGAGTTCATGGAATGCCCTGCCAGTAACAGTGGTGGAGTCTCCCTCTTTATGGGCATTTAAACGGGCATTGGATAGGCATATGGAGGATAGTGGGCTAGTGTCGGTTAGGTGGGCTTGGATCGGCGCAACATCGAGGGCCAAAGAGCCTGTACTGCGCTGTATTTTTCTATGTTCTATGTTCAATAGAGAAATCAGGTCGACAGTGCACATTCAATGATTCAAAGTGAGACATTTGAAGGCAATTAGATTGGCTCATGATCTAAGGAACAGGCATGTCTGAGAACTCTTTAAAACCACTCTACTGAATATCAGGGATGAAGGTCTGCACTGTTGCTGATGCAGCACAAACTATGGCAGCATTGTGTTATGTCACTCCATTTCATCACACTACAGAAAATGTACAATTTTCAGCTGGTAAACTGTCATGTAAGTCGTTTTACCAGTGCAATAATGCATCTTTCAAAAGGTTAGCGTTTAATCCTCTTTCTTGATTCAAAGATGGCATCCATTGCTGAGTTCTCTTGGTCTATTTCTCTGCCCCTTGAAGAAACAAAGCACTTACATTTTTTTTACATCTCAAAGGAAATACTTTCCTTTCAACACTCTGACAACTTCTCAAAGGATGATGACCTGCTCCCAAATACAACTGAATTAATGGTGTCTAGTTGAAAATGAAGGTCAGAATATTAAGGCTGTTACTGATTTGCCTTTTCTTGTCTACTGATAGGTAGTGTTACTGTTCTCATGAAGGAGGTGTCCAAAGAAAATAGCTGTGCAATGCATATTGTTATTCATGGCTCATCTGTTCAAACTGAAGCTATTTCTGAATGATCTGCATTATCTATTTGCTAAACTCACCATCCATTTTCTCCTGCAGACAGGCATAAGGACACAAGTTATTGGGATTTAGCATTTTAACATTTCTGTCTACCTCTCTGTTTCATTCCTGATCAATAAAACTAACATGCGAACCATATTTTATCATTAAACATGACACTGCCTGGGAATTCCCTTTTCAGGATTGTTCAGCACTGTTCCTCAAATCAAAGGGCAGGGTCATTAATCTGGCATTTTTGCAGAAAGAGCATTCTATGATTGGGTAGACAGCATGGAAGTGCAATGAAAATTGTGTTCAAAACAAACGTTACTTTGTTGAAAAATGACTGAGTGAACTGTGTATTGCATGTGCCAAAGGAAAATAGAACATTTGAAAGGCCCATTTGTTCTTCTGAATTTGCCAAAAAGACGACAAAAAAGCATTCTGAGGATGAGCATGATAACTTGACAGTCCCACTTTATGCTTCTTTTCCTCTCCTCACATCAATGTAAAGTTTCCTATCTGGTTCAGAAAAATAGTAATATTGAAAAATGGGCACCAAGGATCTTTGCCCAGGTTTTCTGAGGCATGGCAATCTCCCACTGATTGTCACACTTCTCTGTTTTCTTGCAAACAAAGAGCTCCTCATTTCTATTCAATCAAGCATCCTTCAGAAATGCAGATTAATACTTCCATTCTGACAGGTCCCTCAGAGGACAGTGAGGGGAAGCCAAATTGTGTTCCCTTTTGCACAGTAGTCAACTGCTGTATATCCAACAACATAGACAGCCATGTTGACAGCTTCTGGGGGAGGATACGTACATAGGGTGCCAGGATGGTAAGGGTGAGAAGGGTATAAGGTTAGGGCATTAGATATATAGAGTGTCAAGTGACTTAGGTGTTATTAAATAAGGTAGCAGGGCATAGGGTGGTATGGGAGTCAGGTAAGCGATGGGTAGTTTTTTTTAGTTCATTCAGGGGATTAGGGCATCACTGGCTAGGCCAGCATTTATTGTGCATCCCGAATTGCCCAGAAAGCAGTTAAGAGTCAATCACATTGCATTGGGTCTGGAGTCACGTGTAGGGCAGACCAGCTAAGAATGACAGTTTCATTCTCAATTGGGCATTAATAAACCCAATGGGTTTTTCCCAGCAATCAATTCATGGCCATCATCAGACTCTTAATTCCAGATTGTTTTAAACTTTATTGAATTCAAATTCCACCATCGTTCATGGCAGGGTATGAACCTGGGTCCCCAGAACATCCTCTGGGTTCCCAGATTAACAGTGCAGCAATAATACCACTTGGCCAGTGGGGTGAATGATAGTTAATGATCCATAAAACACTTCTACCATTTCATTCTAACTCATGCTTTAGTCCCCCACAGGGCTGTCAAACATTCTCAAAGAGGTGGTCCTAGCACTGCTGCCTCACAGCAGCAGGGTCCCAGGTTTGATTCCAGCCTTGGACAGCTGTCTGTGTGGAGTTTGCACATTCTCCCCATGTCTGTGTGGGTTTCCTCCGGATGCTCCGGTTTCCTCCCAGAGTCCAAAGATGTGTGGGTCAGGTGAATTGGCCATGCTAAATTGCCCATAGTGTTAGGTGCATTAGTCAGAGGGAAATGGGTCTGGGTGGGTTACCCTTCGGAGGATCGGTGTGGACTAGTTGAGCCACACTGTAGGGAATCTAATCTAATCCAGTCATAAATTCTCAGAGAAGGTCATTCACTCACATGGCATATGCACCATCACCAGGCTAATGAGGGCGATGCACCAACCCAGATACTTCAGTGGAAATGGCAATAAAGATATTTGGTGTTGTATATATACCTTGCAAGGTTTGAAAGGGTTAACACTTGACTGAGCAAAGTACAAGGTTAATTGGTGCATACTCATTTGGAAGATATGGGTAGCAACATGCAGAACTGTTAGGTATTTGCTCGGTGATTTGGACAGCACAAGGGAGGAAAACCAAACAGTGCAGTCGGACGTGGAAGTGTAGTGTAAGTGCCAGTTGACACGTGTCACACCAAGCTCTGCTCACCTGGATGCTGCGACTGTTCGATGGTTAGGCAGATG
Organism: Chiloscyllium punctatum; assembly: GCF_047496795.1. Classification (NCBI taxonomy): domain Eukaryota; kingdom Metazoa; phylum Chordata; class Chondrichthyes; order Orectolobiformes; family Hemiscylliidae; genus Chiloscyllium; species Chiloscyllium punctatum. The sequence goes on from NC_092760.1 coordinate 75,311,326, forward strand.
GACCCTCACAATGATAAAGGTAGCCTGGGCAAAAGCGTGCATCGCTGCTGTGCCTTTGCCTCCCCATGGAATTGTCTGAGGAGCCTATGTATTTCACCTTTCCCTCCACCTGTACAAACAAACCCCCAGCATTGTGCAAGTGTGTGCAGAGTAAAGAACATGGGAGTTATAGTGGCAGAATGGTAATGCTGCTGGATTAATATTCCTAAGGCCGGAATTTATATTCACTGAATAATTCTGAATTTTAAAGCCTGCCTCAGCGATGGTGACCACACAACGATCATCAATTATTGTAAAAATACATCAGGCTCACTTTAGAAAATGAAAGCTACCATCCTTAACTGGTCTGGTACATGTGACTCCAGACCTACATGAATGTAATTCACTGTACAATTAAATGACCCAACAAGTTACTTAGTTCAAAGGTAAATCCTATGAATGAGCAAAAAAAAACTTTTAGGAATAGGCAATGAATATTGGGCTTGCCAGTGGCACCCACATCCCATGAAAGATTCCCAGGTTCCTGGCTCATGTACAGACATACAAAAGCAACAAGAGTAAGCCATTTGGCCGTTTGAGTCTGCTCTGGACATTGAGGGATGGGTAATAAAGATTGGACAGTCAGCGAAACCCTCATCCCATGAAGGAATTTTTAAAAGTCATCTGAAGCGTCAGCAGAGTACACATCTCTCTCAGTCACAGCAGCTGTTTAATAACATATGGTGTCGGAATGTGGCATATTAATTGGCAAGTGATGGACTTCCTCAAAGTCTAGGCAAAATGGGAAATGACCCTTAATTAAGCCAACCCCACTCTGAAATAAGTTTGGTTAGTTTCCTCTCAATGACCCCCACATCCTTAAGTATGGTGATCAGGACTGAGCACAATACTCTAGTTCTAGAAGAGCTCTAGCAATTGTTCGGTGAACTGGCCACTCTAAATTGCCCAGCGTTAGGTGCATTAGTCAGGGTAAATGTAGAGGAATGGGTCTGGGTGGGTTACTCTGCGGAAGGTTTGTGTAGACTTGTTGGGCCGAAGGCCTATAGGGGATCTAATCTAAACCTCCTGTCCAGAATGTCGGTACTCCTCCAGGTCAGGTGCAACCCGTCCTCCTTATACAGGTCCCATCTACTCCAGAAGGTATCCCAATGATACACGTATCTGATGCCCTCCCTCCCACTCCAGCCCTTGCAGCCACGTGTTTATCTGCACCTGCTCTCTGTTCCTAGCCTCACCAGCCACGTGGCACCAGTAGCAATCCTGGGATTACTACTCTGCTCATCCTGCTGTTTAGCTTCAAATCTAATTCCTGATATTCACTTTTAAGGTCCTCCTCCCTTACCCGACTTATTTCATACTTTGTACCAATGTATACCATGACTTCTGGCTGCTCAACCTCTCCCTTAAGAATCTTGTAGACTCGATCTGATATATCCCCAACCCTGGCACTTGGGAGGTAACATACCATCTGGGAGTCTTGTTCGTGACCACAGAATCTCCTGTCTGTTCCTCTAACTATTGAATCTCCTGTCACTATCGGTCTCCTATTTTTCCCCCCTTCCCTTCTGAGACACAGAGCCAGGCTCAGTGCCAGAGACCTGGCTGCTGAGGCTTTCCCTTGGTTGGTCGTCCTGTCATTTATAAAAATCATAAAGAGCAGGGAACTCGGCTGTATGGTTATAGAGTAGGTTGGAAAACAGAGGGTGGTAGTTGATGGAAAGTATTCACCTGGAGCTCTGTGACCAATGTGTTCTACAGGGACCTCTGCTCTTTGTGATTTTTATAAATGATTCGGATGAGGAAGTGGAAGGATGGATTTGTAAGTTTGTCGATGACAAAAAGGTTGGTGGAGTTGTGGTGAGTGTGGAGGGCTGTTGTAGGTTGTAACAGGACATTGACAGGATGCAGAACTGGGCTGAGAAGTGGCAGGTGGAGTTCAACCTGGAAAAGTGTAAAGTGATTTATTTTGGAAGATCGAATTTAAAAGCAGATTACCAGGATAAACGCAGGATTCCTGGTGGTGTGGAGGAATTGAGGGACCTTGGGGTCCATATCCATAGATACCTCAAAATTGCCACTCAAGTTGATAGGATTGTTAATAAGACATATAGTTTGTTGGCTTTCATTGCAGGGAGTTTGAGCTTAAGAGCTACAAGGATATGCTGCAGCTCTATAAAGCTCTAGTTAGACCACATTTGGATACTGTGTTCAGTTCTGGTTGCCTTATTATAGGGAAGGATATGGAAGCTTGAGAAAGGGTGCAGACGAGATTTACTAGGATGCTGCCTGAACTGGAGGAAATGTCTTATGAAGAAAGGTTGAGGGAGCTAGGGCTTTTGTCACTGGACTGAAGAAGGATGAGAGGTGACATGATAGAGGTGTACAAGATGATTAAAGGCATAAATGGAGTGGATAGCCAGAGATGTTTTCCCAGGGCAGAAATGGCTATTACGAGGGGGCATAATTTTAAAGTGATTGGTGGAAGGTTTAGGGGAGATGTCAGAGGTAGGTTCTTGACACACAGTGGTGGGTGCATGGAATGCACTGCCAGCAGTGCTAGTAGAGTCAGCTATATTAGGGACATTTAAAAGACTCTTGGAAAGGCACATGGATGAGAGTAAAATGTAGGATATGTAAGTTAATTTGATCTTAGAATAGGATAAAAGGTCAGTACAGTATTGAGGAACCTAAGCGCCTGTACCGTGCTGTGCTGTTCTATGTTACATGTTCTGGCACAACCAGGATTGCATAAAGGTTGAGCATAACTTGTCTATTTTTGTGCTCATTAACTTGAATTGTGAATCGTAAGCCTATACTTTGCTGACTGGTCTCTGAATGCATTTTCCCAACTTCAAAGGTCATTGCACATGCATCCCCATTTCTTTCCATTTCTGGACACGCTTTTGAATTGTGTCAATGAGTCAACATCGCCCTTTCTTATTCCTTCTGCCAAAATATATCGCCTCACACTTCTCTGTATTAAATTCCATCTGTCACTTGTCTGCCCATTCCACAAGTCTATTTATATTCTGTCACAGTCATTTAGCATCATCCTTACAGTTAGCCATTCATCCAAGATTGGCCTCATGGATAAATGTTAAAATTTTACTCCTTCATCGCCATATTTGACACACAATTATTAACCACAATCTGCACTTGTTTAATTTGGAATATGGAACAAGGATGTCCTACAGTGGTTCTGTTAAAAATGTATCTCTGAAATAAATGCCTGCATGATTCTACTTCCTAAATACGAGAGTAGATTATTAGCAGCATAAAGCGACAAACCACTGCATGGGTATCATTCTCCGACAATCTTAATTAAACAAATGCCAAATGTAAAAAAAAATTACAATAGACAAATAGTTTCAACATTCAATTACCAAAATATTGCGAACTCCTTCCAGGTGGAAATCCACTAAACAATTGAACTGTAACTGCATTATCAAAATTCCATTGCTTCATTTATCATAGTCAGGAAACTATCTTCCAACATTTCGGATTACAATTATGTTGCACACCAGATCAATAATCAGGTATAGAATCACCTTTTATAAAAAACACTTCAATAAAATTATACTGTACATATTCTATCATCTAACCAGGAACTCCCCTTTGAAGTATTTGCCCACAGTTGGGCAGACATGTTTCTCTCTCTCCAAAGATCCAACCAAATCTAGTGAGCATTTCCGTTACCCACAGGATTTTGGTTCTGCCTGGGGTTTTGTCAAATATAATACACATTTGAAAGTCATAAGTATAGAAAAGGCAATCATATTTTTAAAGGCCTGTGATTCAAGCAGTGTAAAATTTTAATCATATTAATTTTAAGTAGTTGTTAATTATTGCCAAGCACTTCATAATATTTCTGTTGGTTGTATTAATCTACTTGAAACTGCTTATGGTTCAGTTGCCACTGTGACTGACACATGTACTGTGATTTTCACTGAAGGGTAGCTTGGTTATGTATAAAATAGGTCAAATAAAACAGAAGAGAAGTGCCTTAGGAAGTGGTTTCCCACTGTGCTCGGTTAGCTTTCTGATACATTAACATGTGAGTTATAATGATGCACCAGTAGGAACCTTCTGCATACAGGACTATCCCACCTTTCTGTGTGAGACAGGACATATGTCAACAGACAGTTCCCAGGAGGAGACAGCAAGAAAATGGCATAGATTAACTTAAACCATTTTCTGCAATCTTACTACATCCGGAATCTTTAAAGCTTTGAAAAAGATTGATGGCATAAACCTAGATTAAATTTTGCAGTAAAATCTACATTTCTGAGCAGTGACCTGTTTTTTTTATCCCACGCAAGTGAGCAAAGGGTTAACATCAGCAAGTTGGCAAACAAATTTGCTGCATGACAATAAATCTGAACTGTACGCTCCATAACAATTAAGATATAACCCCATTGTCCGTGTGGTTACATCTAAATACATCATACCTGGCACGACACTGCAACAATTTCACAGATTACATCATCAATCAGGACGTCAAGTAAGGGCATGGAACACATTTTTTACTGTGGCCTTGTCACCGTGAGAACAGAAAGGTTTTTGAGAAGAAAAAGTCAAGGAAAGGCTTTGTAGCAGGAAAATGCTGCGGTCAGCTTTAATCTCTGATATAACATTTTGTTTTGCCATTCAGGAATAAGTCTAGTCTGATGTGCTTCACAAAATATGAAGACTAACATTTGAGAAACAGGCTGGTGCAGGTAAATGCCCAAATCTATTTCTCTTTGCTATGAGTTACATTAAAGTCATAAAGTCAAATGTCAAGCGTGAAGTTAGGAAGGTAACTTTCTTCTGAAAATTGGGAAAATTGACTCAAAACAGCTTTCTAATGAGAGAAAAATCAGGGTTTGCTGTTACTGATTCATTCTAATAATTTAGAGAACATAACAGCGCTTATCTTGGCTTGGACACATTTGTTGTTGGAGACCCTGTTTGTATCAGTTCAAAAGAATGTCCTCTGGACCCAATAGTTACTGATAAATTAAACATGAATCATACCATTTATTTTTTTTCTGTTTCTGCTTGCATTTTTCTGATGGAAAGGCAAGAAGAGAAACATTAGAACCAAAAGAGTTTGGAAAGGAAGTGAGTATGAAAGTGGTTCTCAAGCTGAGGTTTGCAGACATCTTTTCAGGTTTGCTTGCAGAGTTGTCCCACAAGTGGGCAAACAAGAAGGCTAACGTGGTGCAGAATAAGCAAATGAGAAGCAACCAGCGGCACGGTGGCACAGTGGTTAGCACTGCTGCCTCACAGCGCCAGAGGCGACTGACTATGTGGAGTTTGCACATTCTCCCCGTGTCTGCGTGGGTTTCCTCCGGGTGCTCCAGTTTCCTCCCACAGTCCAAAGATGTGCAGGTCAGGTGAATTGGTCATGCTAAATTTTCCATAGTGTTAGGTAAGCGGTAAATGTAGGGGTATGGGTAGGTTACGCTTTGGTAGGTTGGTGTGGACTTGTTGGGCCGAAGGGCCTGTTTCCACACTCTAAAGTAATCTAATCAGAACAAAATGCTGCTCCCCCATTCTGTGCCCCACTCTTCTCCTGTTTTCCCTTTCTTGCTCTTCTACAACCTCTAGGCTCCTGCTCGCTCCAGGCTTCTCTTCCCCAAGTAAGCCTGCACTTCTACTTTCTCCATACTCAACACTCCTTGGGTTCCTATAGTCTCTGAGCTCCTGCTCTTTACATGATTAGATTAGATTCCCTACAGTATGGAAACATGCCCTTCGGCCCAACAAGTCCACACCGACCCTCTGAACAGTAACACACCCAGACCCATTCCCTACATTTACCTCTGAATAATGCACCTAACACTATGGGTAATTTAGTTTGGCCAGTTCACCTGACCTGCATATATTTGGATTGTGGAAACCCGCACAGAGAATGTGCAAACTCCACACAGACAGTCACCCGAGGCTGGAATCGAACCCAGGTCCCTGGTGCTGTGAGGCAGCAGTGCTAACCACTGAATCACCGTGCCACCCTGCAAAAGTCATATTGACACTACAGTAAGAAGCAGTTACATCCATCTCACTGTTATTATTAATGAAATACCTGTTTCCTTAAAGTGATTATTAAAAAACTCTTCACTTGCAGCAATTTCATGTTGACTTTTAGATTGTATTATAATCTAGACAGAGTTGATGGTTACTAATTCATTTGAAAAGGGTTTCTTCAACGAAAAACATTTGAAAACCACTCTTCTATCAAACGTCCAATTAAACATGAGAGTGTTCATTCCTGATGAAGGGCTTTTGCCCGAGACATCGACTCTCCTGCTTCTCGAATGCTGCCTGACCTGTTGTGCTTTTCCAGCTCCGCACTCTCAACTCTAATCTCCAGCATCTGCAATCCTCACTTTCGCCCTGTCCAATTAGGCAGTCAATGCGTGTAGAATTGACAAATGCATTGTGAAAATGCTGTGAAATTATAGTAATGGGATATCACCCTTACAAGAATAATAACCACTTCAAACAAAGTTCTCATTTTAAAGAGAGCTGAATTTTTAAAAATATTTCAGCTAAATATTCAGACTTCCATGACTTCTAAAATTCAGTTCAGTCACCTTGTGCATGGACTGCCAATTTTAAATAATAAATATGTATTCCACAGTTTTTGAGCATTGCTGATTAGGAGCTCCAAGCAGTTGGCATGGAGAAGGTGTAAGTGAGCTGCCTTCTCGAACCCAGCAATCCATGAGGAGTCAGTACACCCACAGTGTTGTTAAAAAGGGAAGTTGACCCAGTGATTGTGAAGGAACAATTCACCCAGCTTATTATAGGCTTGGGCAATGACCCTGTTTTGAGGGAATAGAAGGAGCTGATGGAAGTGCTCAATACTGTTAAACTGAGCCTTAGCTCGACTTTCTAGCCTCCAACTGTTATTTGTATTGTTCACCTGATAGTGTCAAATGAACTCCAATTATATAACTTGTTTAATTAGAAATAGCTTTTAATTTTGGTGTGTAAATACCACCTCATATTTATGTTGACTTTATTCTGCTCCATAGATGAGCTGTTGCAGAAAACAGTTAATAAAAGTCTGCTCTCATGAACTTATTTTGTTGCACTTTTCCTCTCTATTTTGCGATCAATGCTGCAAACCAGTTTTAATACCTGCTGGTACCTAATTGCACTGTCAGGTTCAGTTGTACTCATTTGAGGTAATGTGTGTAATAACATGCCACAAGCTCAAACTCTGGAAGGCTGTAATGTTTTACAATGTTAATGCTTGTTGTAAAGCTGAGATTTGGGTGGCACGGTGGTTCAGAGGTTAGCACTGCTGCCTCACAGCGCCAGAGACCTGGGCTCAATTCCAGCCTCAGGCAACTTTCTATGTGGAATTTGCACAATCTCCCCTTGCCTGCATAGGCCTCCCCTGGGTGCTCCAGTTTCCTCTCACAGTCCAAAGATGTGCAGGTTAGGTAGATTAACCATGCTAAATTGCCCCACAGTGTCCAGAGATGCGTGGGCTAGGTGGACTTGCCATGGGGAAAATACAGGGTTAGAAGGATAGGATGGGGTAAGGGGGGTAGGGGGGTGGGGGGGTGGGGGTGGGGGGGAAAATCTAGGTGAGAATAGAATACCTACAGTGTGGAAACAGGCCATTCGGCCCAACAAGTCCACACCGACCCTTTGAAGAGTAATCTTCCTAGACCCGTTCACCTATTACTCTACATTTACGCCTGACTAATGCACCTAACCTACACATTCCTGAACACTCTGGGCAATTTAGCATGGCCAATTCCCCTAACTTGCAAGTCTTTGGATTTGAGGAGGAAACCGGAGCACCTGAAGGAAACCCACACAGACTCGGGGACAATGTGCAACCTCAACACAGACAATCACCCGAGGCTAGACTCAAGTTTGGATCCTTGGCAACAGTGCTACCCACTGAGCCACCATGCTGCTGTGGGAGGGTCATGGAGACTCAATGGGCCAAATAGCCTGCTTTCACACTGTAGATATTTTATGATTTCCGAATTTCATTCCAGGAATTGCACATGATTATGTTTCAACTTTCCACCAATACTAAATAATGGTAAAAAATACCTACGAGCTTACCTGTTGATTTAACAGGACCATTTTCCGTACCACTGGTGTGTTTAAATGTTAGCCCTCTGGATTTGGAATTCAGGACCCACGTATTATGTTCCAAACAGGAAAAGGTGTTTCCAAGGTTCTCCCTCACATTAGCATGAGTACAATATAACATACCATTCAATTCTTTCTCAAATAAGATTTATTTTTTCCCACTCTAAAATCCTTTGGGTTATTCATCATTCTTTATGGAGCCCTTTATTTCCATTTCTTAGCTCTCTATCACTCGTAATGACATAGAATTATCAGATATTTCATATTCTGTTTCTCAGTACTACACAAACTATTAAAAAACAACTGTGGAAATTGGGTGAAAATGCCTAAGTTGGGTATAACAGTGCTAACAAAGCAAAATCACTTGTTAATTGACATTTTTCAAGGATGTGCACATCACGGGCTCGACCAACATTTATTGCCCAACCCCACTTGTTCCTGAGTAGGTGGTGGTTAGCCACTTCTGAAATCTGAGAGCTCTTGTGTTGAAGGTACACTAATTGGGCTGTGTGGAAAGAAGCCCCACAAATCTTGATCTGGTGACAATTAAGGAACAATGATATTGTTCAAAGTCAGCTTGGTGTGTTTGACTTCGAGGGGACCGTGCGGGTGACAGTACATTTTTCATAAATGTGGCAACTCTTGAGGAGGAACAGCAATTTACTGAAAGTGAATGTGTTTCTGTTTGGTGTGGGAAAAGGGGAAAGAATTCAAAATTTGTGTCACCATGAAGCATCTGAAAAAATGCTTGGCACTCATTAAATTCAGTTTTAGGTGTCAGATTTTGAATTGGAAAGTCCTGCTAGTTCACCATGCATAATATTGAAACATTCAATGTCAACAGTGTCAGTACAGGTTCTTCCAATATTTTCACCATCTGTAAAATGGATCATTAAAACCTCTTGACAACACTGGTATTTATATTATGAAATAAAATCTAAAGAATATTGCTTATTTATTAATATGGGAACACAGAACCACAATTAACATTCCTTTGATCCATTTCAAACAATGGGCTTTTGCCCGAAACATCGATTTTCCTGCTCCTCGGTTGCTGCCTGACCTGCCAACACTCTAATGTCAATTCCAATCAATGCCTCATTAAAAAGTGGATCATCATGCAAAGGTGGTACTCGTAACATTTCAAACACATGTGAAGGATACAATTGTTATGAGATGGTTCTTTTGGTGCTGCAAAATCAATTTACAAGTATTCCTCATTTTGCAAAATTGGACCTTTGGAAGTCAGTATACTGACATGCTTCACCACAATTACTGCAAACAGAAATACTGAGGAGAAAAAAACGTAAGTTGACAGAACCAAACCAGGCTACCAGAGGCTCCTAAATAAATCGCAATCAACTTTTAAAAACGTCTTGAAACGTTAGCAAAAGGGAACTTATTGGAAACGAGGCTATGTAGTTTGAATTTTCCCTTTGTAAATGGAGCATGAGAGATTTATTTATAATGAATTAACAACAACATTATAGACTGACTTTGCTGATACCCAATAATTGCCAAATATCTGAATTAAACTTAAGTAGTGTTAAAAATCTAAAAAATACACATAAAATTTTTAAAAATATAATGAAAATGTATATAATTGAAGAATGGTAGAGCACTCACTAATTTTTAATTATTTGTATGGTGTCATAGACCCACACAGCTTGTAAACAGACCCTTTGGTCCAACATGTCCATGCTGACCAGGTTTCCCAAATTTTATTTTATTCTTTTTATAATTTTGGTTCGGAGCTATCACCTGGGAACTGTGAGCTAAAGCTGACTTCTGGACTGTGGGTGACAGCTTGTGTTGAAAGGAAAACAGACTGAATAAGCTTTTGTTTATTAATGAGGCCAGGTCTGGCAAAAATCAGTTTGATACCTGATTTTTAAACAAAGGTTCTATAGACATTTTGTCACTGGGGGTAGAGCAGTGGTCCGACATAGGAATTGATTTCAGCAAGTCGAGAAAAGACCTTTTGCTCAAGTAAGTGGCAGATGTTGAAATAGTGAACAGAATCTTTGTGGAGGAGACATTTTGTCTGACAGGGAGTTTTCAGAATTTAAATTGGGTTTAGGAATTTGCTTTTTGTGAGAAAGGAAGCTGGTTGGTGGTACTAAAGCATGAAAATTTGAAAGTTCCCTGCCTCACCTTCCATGTGCAGCCCTTGGAAACTCATAGAAAAGAAAATGAAAGGTTATAAGTATTATTGTGTGCATCCGAATGTACTGAAAAGGTCACTCTGATCAACATCTTCAGAAGATTGACCCAGAGACCATTATCTATCCTCTTGGAACAACTTATCACAAAAACTGCTTAATTAATCTGGTCAGTTTTGTTATTTTCTTTTATTTACCATTGACTGTGTTTGTTTGTCTGTCTGTGTTTTATGTGAATAGGGCTGAAAACAAAGGTTTTTAGTTTAAAGCACAGATCAGTTAGTCACGATTTGGAAATGCTGGTGTTGGACTGGGATGTACAAAGTTAAAAATCACACAACACCAGGTTATAGTCCAGCAGGTATATTTGGAAGTGCTAGCTTTCGGAGCATTGCTCCTTCATCAGGTGGTTGTGGAGAATAAGGTTGTGAGGCACAGAATTTATTGCAAAGGCTTACAGTGTGATATAACTGAAATTACATATTGAAAAATACCTGGATTGTTTGTTAAGTCTCTCATTTTTTAGAATGGCCATGTTGGTTTCAGTTCTTTCATATGTAAATTGCAAAACTTTTGTAAAAGTTACATTCTCAAGTGAACTTTAAGAATTGGTGTCATGTCAGCCCAGAGATGCTCACACATACACTCCCAAACTCACACACACACCCTCTCACAGACTTATACCCCTTTACACTTACACTCATACACATATATACACTCTCTCACAGACACTCATAACCCACCCCAACCCCCAACACACACCCCCACATGCACACATACACATATAAGTTTGTGGGGTGAAATTGTACTTGCAGAATTACATTTTACTTTGCTCAAAAACTGCATGAATCCATGTAAGATTCTGTAAATCCGTATTTTAGATTAGAATCAGTCTGACCATTGTGGTACAGACAGTCTCACACAGGGTAGCCCACACCTTTAATGCGTTAACTGAGTCAACATGATACCAATTGTTAAAGTTCACTTGAGAATGTAACTTTTAAAAAAGTTTTGCAATTTACATATGAAAGAACTGAAACCAACGTGTTAATTCTAAAAGATGAGGCACTTAACAAACAATCCAGGTTTTTTTTCAATATATAATTTCAGTTACATCAGACTGTAAATTTTTGTATTAAATTCTGTGTCTTACAATCTTATTCTCCATAACCACCTGATGGAGCAGCGCTCTGAAAGCTAGTACTTCCAAACAAACCTATTGGACTATAACCTGGTGTTGTGTGATTTTTAACTTAGTCAATTAGATTACTTTGCTTAACTTAACTCTGCTAAATTTAGTGTATTCTTAATAACTTGCTAAGTCTTTTGATTAAACTACAAACATATATTGATAATTTGTTATTCACAGATTCTGGGATTGGTTATTGACAAAATGATCTAGGTAGGAACCATTGAGATCAATTTTGAGGGTCTTTAAAGTTTAATTTTACTGCATTGTGAATATAGAGATGGAGAGGTTGACTTGCTTTAACTATTTGTATCTGTGTTGTAAGTTGGAAAAAAAAAGAGATCATTTAAAAAAATCAAAATTTGCTTTATAATGTGAATAAATATCCATGTCCTTGTTTTACAAATTACTAAAATTAAGCCCTCTTTTCCTATTTCAGCTTGCAATTCTGAGTTGAATTAGTTTAACCACAGGGAGAACACAACTGGCCTTAATGGCTTTGATTGATAATGTTGCCAGTTCCAATGCAGCTGCGATTCTTGTCTTTTTACATGGTAAAGGTCATATGTTTAGAATGGGGTGTCAGAAGAGACTTAGTGAGTTACTGCAGTGCACCTTGTAGAAGGTACACATTGCTGCTGCTGTGTGTCAGTATGAAGACAGTAAATGTTGAAAGTGGTGGGTGATGTGAAACACAAGTAAGCTGCTTTGCTAATGAATGGCTAATAAATCTTGCAAAACTATGTAATAGGGAATAGGTACAGAGTGTGAACTACACATTTTGTGAAGTTGGGTAAAGGCTATTCAGAAAGAGAAACATCCTCCTTACGTATATGCTGGAATAAAAGTTTTTGTTTATTTTAAACTCCACAGATTTGAGAGTGGGCTGTTCACCACAATATCGACTACCCTGGCAAAAATGATAAAAACTCAACAACACACACAGAAACACAGTAACCTTGATAGACAGGTGAGGGACATAGTTACGCAGAATAGAAGTCAAGGGAAATTACAGTTAGAATAAAAATCTAGCTAAAAAAGTACTGTTCGATCATGTAATTGTATTCGGCAGCAGTGGTGATGTTTGGAGATCTTGAGTTCTTAGTGAATAATTGTTGTTCCAAGTTGCTTTTACAAAGCGCATTGATGTTTGAGCTTGCTAAGCGAGAGACATGGTCAGTATTAGGCTGAGAGGGCAGTGTTCTCCAATTCTTGCTAAAAAATTCAATTTTTCATGTCTCTGTTCTGCTGTTCCAGCAGCCAATGTCAATGATATATTTGTATATTCCTAAGTCAGTGTCATTCTCTTTCTAAGCTGAATATTGCACAGACAACCTTTTCTCTTAATGCACAACCTCCAGAAAGATGTGAGCCCCCAAGATGATAGAGATCTGACTTTCAGTTAATTTTTTCTCAACATTGGTTCCATGAGCTTGGTTCAGGTGATCACAGCTGCCATTTTAGATCAATATTTGTCATTTATAAAAGTCATTCTAGTTCATAAAGGTCTCATAAAGATAATGGAAGTTATTTTTTTTTAAATGATTCCACTTCCCTGTATGTATGCAATTATATTAATTCAAAGTTAAACTGTTACCAGCATAAGTTTACAATTCAATAATATAAGTTATGTTAAAGAACATTATAGTGTTTGAATAGGATGGGATTAAAATTGGTAAATAACAGAGTCAACCTTGCCTTTCTAAATGATAAAGAAATACTATTTAAAGTATGTGAAATGTGATACATTTAACTGTGAAACTAGGTTACAGTGGATGAAACAGCTTGAAGAATGCGAATGCCACTCATGCAAAGAAAATATCCAATGTAAGCATTAAAAAGTCATACCGCAATATCAGTTGGCAAATTCTGTGTTCATTCTTAGAAATTATCATTTCAAAATAGGAACTTACTTGCATAAAATACATCTAATACAACAATTTGTTGTACGAAGGATGTGGACCTTTAAAGTTATTGGAGTGAAGTCACATTGCTAGAAAATTAATAGGTCCATGAGATTTTACCAGTCCACACTTTATTGTTCATTGTGTAGAATGTCAAAAACTCTTAAACTACGTACAATTTGTATTAAGCAATTTTATTGGCAAGTAGGCATTTTTCTATTTTCTTCTCAGAACATTGGACCAAGCATCAAGGTTCAAATTCTGTAAATTTACTTGATTGTGATCAGTTATCTCATATCTGTCACATTTTTAAAAAGTACACAAATCCATGTATTAAGAATGCTAATTACTAAAATGTGTGTTAATCAATAAATTGACAAATAAATTGACTCAATGACATCTCTGTGGCCTCAGCAAAAAATAAGGTAAATAAAAGAGTCATAGAGTCATAGAGATGGACAGCATGGAAACAGACCTTTTGGTCCAACCTGTCCACAACGACCAGATATCCCAATCTAGTCCCACCTGCCAGCACCCGGCCCATATCCCTCCAAACACTTCCTATTTATATACCCATTCAAATGTTGCAATTGTACCAGCCTTCACCACATCTTCTGGCAGCTCATTCCATACACGTACCACCCTCTGCGTGAAAAGGCTGCCCTTTAGGTCTCTATTATATCTTTCCCTTCTCACCCTAAACCTATGCCTTCTCGTTCTGGACTCCCCGATCCCAGGGAAAAGACTTTGTCTATTTATCCTATACATGCCCCTCATAATTTTGTAAACCTCTATAAGGTCACCCCTCAGCCTCTGACGCTCCAGGGAAAACAGTCCCAGCCTGTTCAGCCTTTCCCTATTGCTCAAATGCTCAAACCCTGGCAACATTCTTGTAAATCTTTTCTAAACTCTTTCAAGTTTCACAACATCTTTCTGATAGGAAGGATACCAGAATTGCATGCAATATTCCAACAGTGGCCTAACCAATGTCCTGTACAGCCACAACATAACCCCCCAACTCCTGTAGTCAATACTCTGACCAATAAAGGAAAACATACCAAACACCTTCTTCACTATCCTATCTACCTGCAACTCCACTTTCAAGGTGCTATGAGCCTGTATTCCAAGGTCTCTTTGTTCAACAACACTCCCTAGGACCTTATCATTAAGTGTATAAGTCCTGCTAAGATTTACTTTCCCAAAATGCAGCACCTCTGAATTAAACTCCATTTGCCACTTCTCAGCCCACTGGCCCATTGGCCCATCTGGTCCAGATCATGTTGTAATCTGAGGTAACCCTCTTTGCTGCCCACTACACCTCCAATTTTGGTGTCATCTGTAAACTTACTAACTGTACCTCTCATGCTCGCATTTATGTAAATGACAAAAAGATGATACTTATATCGTAATTTTAACATACCGAAATATCTCAAGATGCTTCACTGGAGCACTGTAAAACAAACAAGGAAAGAGTGTCCTCAGCCTGGTATACACTCCTGGTCAGGCAGCATCCAAGGAGCAGGAAAATCGACATTTTGGGAAAAAGATTTTCCTGCTTCTCGGTTGCTGCCTGACCTGCTGTGCTTTTCCAGCAACACTCTGATCTAAACTCTGGTTTCCAGCATCTGCAGTCCTCACTTTTGACGAGTATACACTCCTGCCATACTCTGCATTAATTCACTTTTATTCCAATTACGCACGTTCCTCTTCGAAGTTTTTCCCACCTGATTGCTGGCCATAAATACAAAACTAAAAAAAATCCATCCTTTTATTGAAACTTTACACTTCACGATGGAAGCTTCAAGCCAACTAAGAGCCAAAAAATTGTTCTTTCCCAGGACATAAATATCGTTGGTAGGCCAGCATTTATTGTCTATTCCTAATTTCCCTAGAGGTGAGCAAAACTCTCTTCACATTTTGACAGCTGTGACAAATTCCACCATGACACCTGAGAAAAATCCATAATACTTGAAAACAATGAGAACCTTGTAAATAAATCAACCCATAACATTCTGAACGATGTTAACATAATGTTAGCAGATCCTTAAAAACATTGCAAGTTACGGTCTAAACATGACCCTTCATCAAAAAAAAACTAAGCAATTTCTTCCCTCAGTTGTGCTGCATCCTGTGTACAAATTTACTCTAAATCCACAATTAACTTATGAAATATATTGGTTACAGCCAAACAGACTAAGTGGCATGAAAATACAATGGCAGAGAAAAAGATAGTACTGAGACACATAAGAAATAATAGTCCAAACAAACAGAAGCTTTGACAAAGAGGTGGATTTTAAGGAAGGTCTTGAAAGTGGAAAGTGAGGTGAAGAGGGTGAGAGATGTCAGGAAAGAATTGGAGAGCTTTTAGTCTTAGAGATCACCTTTTCCCCTCTTTATTTATGGACTGTAAACTGGGAAATGGAAGCTATTTATTGCCATACAGTTAAAAGGTAACAGGAGAGGTTTCTTTTAAGTAATTTTAAGCTCAAATGGAATTGTGTAAGAGAAAAAAAGACAAAAAAAATGAGACTGTAAAAATAATTGTAATACAAGAACAGACTGCGGTCCTCCCAATCAATTAATGAATCAAAGATCAATAATCACTCTGCAGACAGAATTTTGACCCAATTGCTAAAATAAAAAGAATTGTGAGAAATAGCTCTCAGCCATTGCAGTTTGGACTTTGATCCACAACTGTCATTATTTTCCTACCCATGATACTTATGTTAAACTGCCTCTGTTTTGTTCGTCTGTTTTATTCATGAGTCAACGTGTACATGTTTGGGGGTTATAAAGCGGCATAGTTGAACTACATAGTGGTCATATTCTGCCATCATAAAGTATAAGATTGCTTAAAATAAGAGTTATTTTCCTAATAATGATGAAACCTTACATGAATTAGTTTCTTCCTGAATAGCAATCCATCAGGAAAATTGGTCATTTTGATGTCATGATTGGGTCTTTACACATTTGTGCTGACTTGTGTAATAGTGGAGGCTGATCATTAAGGCACTCTTCCCAACTGAGTCATAACAATAGCCTAGAGAATGTAGGTACAGCAATAAAAGTCTTAATGAACAAAATTGAGGAAGTTAAAGAGACCCAATAAAAATAAGAATTTTGTGCCGGAGTAGACCATGTAGCTCATCAAACCTGCTTGACCATTCAATATGATCATTTGATGTTCAAATTAACTCCTCTTTCCTGCTCACTGTTCATAAACCAAATTCATGAGAAACAAAAGAAAGTCTTTCTCAGCTTTAAATATATTCAATCAAAGAACATCTCTCTGGCATAGAAGTTTCCAAATATTCACAATACTTTTAGTGAAGAGATCTGTCATCTCAGTTGATCATGAACTTTTCTGGAGAGGATACTTCTGTACCCTTGATTCCCCAGCCAGGAGATGTAACCTAATGTTTGTTTTAATTAGAAGTCATTAATATTCAAACGGAAATGTAAACATCCAATGATTTAACCACTTGGTGTAGTGAGATTTCAGGTTTTAAGCAAAAACAGATTTTATTGTATAAAAAGAATTTAAATAAAAACAAGTGCACTCAGTTTTACTTTAATGACCTTCCCTCAGAGTTCTCTTACATTTTATACCACAGAGCTACTTAAATATTGCTGAGAAAAAGAGACATGCTATTGAAGATCTTTTTTTTTGTTTTCGCACATATCAGGACAGATACAAGAATGCCAAATTTCAAAGTGAGAAACAATTTGTTTCGCATGAGGAAAAGGATGCTGCTTGTCTGAAATGAAGACGATGATTTGTCAAGGCAACAGAGAGTGATTTGGGATAAATTTAAGTCCCAAAATTTTGTTCAAATTGAAAAACATACAAGTCAACTCTGCCCTGGGGAATGCACCAGGGAAAAGTTATCTCCCAGGCTTTTGTTCACTTGGAAAATGCATAATGCAGAAAGTTTACTTCTCTGCAGAGGATCAGATCATATGAACATATTTATTCTCTCGCAAGCACTAATAAGCTACATGTCAAGGCTGACTGATAATCTTAAATTGGTTGTTCGTGTAACTCCAAGCACATTCAAGTTTGTTCACTAAGTGCCATGCAATCACGGAATCACATTGAAGGTTGGACACTGTTTCTCAGTTTTGCAAGTGTGAGCAGGTTGATTATGGGCAGTACTCTGCCCTTTGCAAATAGGTATTCATCCCAACAAGTGATTAGTAGTATCAAATAACGTGTTTCTTTCAGAAATAAACATTTCTTGTACTTAAAAATCAATATTTATGTCATTTTTTTTATCTGGCTACAGTTAAACCTCTAAACCTAAATCCTGAAATGGAGAATGAAGCCAAATCCTATCCCCTAATCCTGCTCAGATCCAACACATACCTTGCACATCATCTAAAGTTATTCTTGCTGCATTAAAAAGCCACTACACAAGTTACTGTGGTTGTATATTTTTAGTATTCTCTGCAATGGGTTATTCTAAATTATTACAATTACTTGTGCTATTGTTTCTGAAGATCAGGAATGTGGCTTGAGAGATCTATGAGAGCAAACAATTGTAACTCTCACACTTCACCGTGGGAATGTGAAAATTTCTAACTTCCAGAATCTTTTTCCTTTCACTCTAGTTGATCTGAGTACCAGGAAGTAATAAATACAATGAAGTAACAAATACCAGGAAGTAATAAATAGTTCCCCTCTTTGTAACAAAAGGCATTGTGCAAAAGTTGATAGTCCTTATCATTTGCACACAACAGAATTTTACTGTAATATATGATTTTTTTGATTTTGATAAAATATTTGCAAATTTTCTGTTCTAAATCTTGATGTCATCACAGTTATGGATTATTGTGAGTTAAAACTACAAAATAAACTCGGTTTTGTTCCAATAATTTAAAAAATGAACTACTTCCAAAATTAGAAAGTTATAAGATGATTTACTTTCTCCATAATACATTTTTAATGGTATTTAAAGTCATCTGCAACTTTTCAACATTTTTTATCATGCTTTGTTTAGAGGTATTGCTGGTCATAGCAGCATTTTACTGCCATTCCAAATTACCCTTCAAAAGCTGGTGGTGAGCTGTCACAGTCCAATTCTTCACATTCATACAAATGAACTTATTAGTTTTCTACATGTTTAGAGAACGAGATTTTACAAATATAGCTGAAATGAATGCATGTATTAAAAACATTCATGTCACGCATATTGCACAGGTTTTAAAATGTGTTGCTGGAAAAGCGCAGCAGGTCAGGCAGCATCAAAGGAGAAAGAGAATCGACGCTTCGGGCATAAGCCCTTCTTCAGGAAAGCCCTTCCTGAAGAAGGGCTTATGCCCGGAACATCGATTCTCCATCTCCTTGGATGCTGCCTGACCTGCTGCGCTTTTCCAGCAACACATTTTTAAGCTCTGATCCCCAGCATCTGCAGTCCTCACTTTCTCCTAGTTAAATATTGCACAGGCACCAAATTATAGTCACTGGTGACATTGAGGATTGATTCCACTGCAGTTTGCAAAGTCCGTGCAGGATCATAAGTTCAATATCGAAGGCAGATAACTATATCACCAGTGATGCCATTCTCCAGGAGGTTGGGAATTTCAACAGAGTGTTCCCCCAAGCTAGAAAAGATAATTGTCTAATTGTTTTATAAATGAGCTGAAAATCAGCTACACATATCATCTTCAGGGAACTTTGTCCCAACAGTAGAAAGATGATTTTTTTCAATGTGGTATGCCTGATCCCACTGAGTGTATCGGCCCATCATTCATAGTCTTCTGCTCAGGCCATTCAAAGGCCATCTTTCTTCACTTGGCTTATTTGGAAGTCCCATGCATAACTGAATATATCTGCTGGCATTGCAATGAGACTACAGTGGAATAACAGACTTTAACCTCAAAGTTACAAAAAAGATACGACACATGTTTTTTTCCCAGATAACAGGAAACTAAATCGAATTATAGGTAAGAGACAATGTCTTCATAGAAAGATCAGATGTTAACCAGAATAATGTATGGACATGCACTTCAGTATTCTGAATATAAAATACTTTATCCACACTGAGTTGAACAATTAACAAGGTTGAATATTGTCTCAGTAGCAAAGTAACTGTACTAATCTCAAAACAAAGCTGTCCACAGTGATCATACAATCTCAGATTTCACAGCTCCTGCCATTAATTTCATTCTGGCATTATCAAGTCAGTGCCTGGTGTTCCGTATTGCGATGTCATCAGCAGGATAAGCAGACAATCACATTGAAGAATTCTCACTAACAGCAAACCAGGAAATAAAGATTGGGACATTTTCATTGTGTTTGGCTATAAGCTGAAACATCAAAAGTAACATAAAACAAATCTGCAGACATTTACCTCATAATGGGGAAATCATAGTATTTACAAGATGGATTTAGTTTAAGGACCAGAGCAGTTGTTCTGCTATAATTTTGAAATCGCTACACCATCAAGGATGTGGCCACAAGTCTCTTGACAAACAAGGGTTTTTATCAAGGGTACAAAGAACTTTGTCAAGAGTACACATCAAATCACGTGATTTGTAAAACATCAATAAAGTTGTATTTATTTCTTCACTACGTGAGTGAGCTCTTTGAGTTAGTGACGTCAAAAGTGGGTGTCCGTTAAGTATACTCTCACTTCTGAGCCACAAGGTTCTGGGTTGAAGACCTGCTTAAGGGCTCGAACACAAAAATTAAGGCAGAAACATTGCAGTATAAAGATAGTGCTGTACTGTTGGAGGTGCCAACTTTCAGATGGTGCGTTAAACTAAGGTGTCATCTCTACCTGTTTGGGTGTCAATAAAAGATCCCATGGTGCTATTTTGGAATAAAGAATAGTGCGTTCATCCTAGTGCCCAAGCCAATATTTATTCCTCAGACATGAAAAAAATCTGATCATTATTACATTACTGCTTTTGCAAAATTGCTGTGTGTAAATGTTTTGCCACAATTCTTACATTGGAAGAGTGGCTACATGCATGAGGTACTTCAGTGCCTGTGAAGTACTTGGGATATTTACTGGTGACGAGAAGTCCAAGAGAAAGTCAGGCTTTTGAATAAATATATAACAGGTATGCATCATAAATCACAGATGTTAAGTATCTATTCTTAAAATTAATTCCCTACATGTTTTGAAAGAATAGTTTTACAAATAGAAATAATAGAAATAATAGAGTGAATTAGCAGATATTGGTCTTATGATGGAAATTAAAATAGGCTGGATGAGTGGGTGTGTGGTGATTTTTTTTATCATACAGGAAGTCAAAATTTGAAAAAATAATATATAAACTGGCCATTCCTCCTTTCAAGAGTTTGATATCAAGATTGTTTGGTGCCAAAAATATGCCATTTGTAATGCTGGGGTTTCAATGATCTATGAGAAAGTGAGGGCTGCAGATGCTGGAGAGTCGGAGTCGAACAGTGTGGCGCTGGGAAAGCACCAATCAGGCAGTATCTGAGGAATAAGGCAGTAAACATTTTGGGCATAAGCCCTTCATCAGGAAGGGCTAATGAAGGGCTTATGCCTGAAACGTCGACTCTCCTGCTCAAAGGAGGAGGACCTGCTGTGCTTTTCCGGTGCTATACTTTTCAACTCCTTTTACAATTCATCCCATTGAAATGATGTGACAGCTATTTGGGAATCTTCCTGAAAAGGAACCATTTATCTGGTTTTCTTTTATGAGTTCTCTCAGAAGCAACATGCAAGAAATTAAGATTTAATTATTCTGAGCACATGACAGAAGGAATACCCAATACCAAGTTTCAGATGCCAAGTTTCACATGTCACATAATGCTCAGCAACTAGCTTAGAATCATACAAATAGCCAGTCAAAACTGAAATAACTCCACAGAGGCCGATATCCTATCAACAAGTCATCCTTTATTTACAAGTACATTGTATTTGATGCTGGTGTGGCTTCCTCAGAGCCGGCTTTCAGAGTAAACAGAACCTCTGACACTTTTGTTGGTATCTGTCAGCCAGGGCTCCCTGATTGGACCAGCTTAATAGCCCAGAATCAGGGACCTCATATTCTATGAGATCCACTTGGCTGACCTCATTACAACCACTACAGAGATGCCAGGCAATGATTAACTAGCACAGAATTACAAGAAAATACATAGCAAGTATTCAAGGGAGAGAAAAGCATTCCTAAGTAATGACATCCACAGTCTGCTCGAATGGAAATGTACCTACTGATTCCAGATCTTCCATGTGTGCATTTGGATTTCAGAAGGGATTCCTCACACCTCTTCATATGATTCCTACTCTTCGCTATCAGCATTCTTCAATCTGCTCCATTTACACATCATAGCAGATCTCAGGGTACTTTCAGCAACAAAGCAAAAATAAAACACGAAGGACCTTTCATTTTCTGGCCATGGATGTTCCTTGCTGCAGCTGCTGTTGAGATATCAAAGGGGTGTAGGAGCCATGACTGTGTGTGTTTGGATGGGGTATACTGTGCGAGTGTGGGCATTTAAGGGATACTCTGTGAGTGTTGGTAATCGGGAAAGGAAGGGACTGTGCAGATGGGAGGTTGGTGGGGTGTTCAGGAGTTGTCAGCGATAGGGAATGGATAAGATAGGGACTGTGAGAGTCAGGTGTCAGTGGGGACAAGAGCTGTCTAAAAATAAAAGACTAGTAAAATGATGAAATAATGCTCCAATGATATTACAAGTGAACAAACACAATGTTGTGAGGAGACAGTTTGAAGTTTAGTGAAATGAAATCTGAGTCCATGCTGAAAAGTCATAAAAGCTACTGGTGCTAGATTTCAGATGAACAGAATGACCAGTGTTCTGGATGCCACAGTGAATCAGATCTGACAAGATCCAAACATCTTACACCAGTATATGTCAGTGGATCTTTATCTGGTTTAATTCAGGTATTGTTGCGATCCGTGAGTTTTTTTATCACCCATCTATGGTGATAAGGGAATGTCCATAAGAACCATTAATCTGGAGAGTAAGTTACTGGACTGCAGGAGTGGGATCTGTGCGCAGCTCACCCACAGCAAGACTAAAATGTTGCCTGGCAGTCGAACTGATGTGACTGCTGTCTCATTGGCCTTGCAGCACTGCTGCCAAAGTCTGATCTACTGGGAGTGCCAATGCTGCAGTGTAAGTGTAGCAGATACCATACATCACTAAAGACACAATCTGTTGCAATTGCAGAACAGACTGTGCTCCAAATACCTTGAACATGTTTCATTATGTTTCTGATGCCTTGTTTAATAACAAGAAATGGATAACAATAGAATACATCATTACTGGATTCATTTGACTCTTGCCACAAGAATAATTTTCTTTCTTTTCGATAGGCTTCAGTTTGCCGGACCTTTTCATTCAGTGAAGACTCATGACTTGTTTATTAAAAATTAATTGTCATTCATTGTTTCTGCAGGAAATGAATATTTTGTTCTTTGTGCACATCCTACTTTACAGCAACATTGAGGTCAACTACAGTACCCTTGCTGTCATTACAATTACTTCAGCAACAGACCACAAATTGACAAAGGAACTTCATGGTCTGCAGTACCCAGCTATTTACAAGGCTACAGCAGTTAAATCATTGAGGATTCTCACCCATATTAAATAAAAGTTTAACAACTCAGTCCTTTTCCAGTAGTTACCTGATACATAATTATTCTGACAAATATGACAAAACAATTACTATTTCTTATTGCCAGGGTAATTTATTAATTCAGCAAGAAACAAGGGAGTCGCTTGAATAAAAAGATAATTCAATGAATGTGTTTCAAATTATATTACTTAAATGGAATAGAAATATGCAAAGACTTTTGTAAAATTTCAAGTATGGAGGAGATCTTTTGTCCATTGCACAGATCCAGTTCATTTGATCATTTGAAGAGAGGTTGAGTAGGTTAGGTTTGTTTTCATTAGAAAAAAGGAGTTGAAGGGGGACCTGATTGAGATTTACAAAGCCATGAAGGGTAT
Organism: Chiloscyllium punctatum; assembly: GCF_047496795.1. Taxonomy (NCBI): domain Eukaryota; kingdom Metazoa; phylum Chordata; class Chondrichthyes; order Orectolobiformes; family Hemiscylliidae; genus Chiloscyllium; species Chiloscyllium punctatum. The sequence goes on from NC_092760.1 coordinate 75,334,642, forward strand.
AGACAGGATAGACAGAGATAAGCTTTTTCCCAAGGTGAAGGATTCAATAACAAAAGGTCATGCTTTCAAGGTAAAAGGTGAAAAGGTTAAGGGGGATACACGCGGCAAGTACTTCACACAGAGGGTGATGGGTATCTGGAATGGGTTACCAGCAAAGGCATGGTAGATTCATTTAAGATGTGTCTGGACAAATGCATGAGTAGGTGGAAAGCAGAGGGATACAGATGCTTAGGAGTTGAGTGACAGGTTTGGACAGGAGATTCGGATCGGCTCAGACTTGGAGGGCCAGAGGGCCTGATCGACCTGTAACTTTTCTTTGTTCTTTGATCAATTTCATTCCTGGCCTCCAATTTGGGAGTAGAAGCCTACTATTTTGTCTGCCTTCTCTACAGCACTAAACTTTATTATTCACTGTTCCAGAGTTCTGGGATATAAGAACTAGCACTTAGTGTCAATGCCATTTCCTTTCTCATGCCTGTCAATATAGTTTTGTAAAGTTTTCTGCGATAAGAAATTAACACTTTTACTTCTGACTGTTCTACATCACTTTTGCACCTTGAGGTCATTGAACTTTTTGGCTGAATTAAATTGCCCATTCTCTTACTGGGATTCCTTGCCTGTTCAATAATGAGTGGCATTCTGAAACAGTCAGAACATTTTACGTGAGACAGTAGATGTGCCTTGCAGAGTTTTCACCACTTACGTGCTCCTTTCTAAACCTGCCATTGACCACTTGGGCATTGTTGTGAAGTGATGTTTGTTACAGGTTGCATACAGTTTCCTCCTGTAAATATTTGTAAAATGCAAACAAACTTCCTATCTGCCAAAAAGAAATACAGTGGCTCAGTTCTGTTCTAGACTGATGAGCATCACTGCAAGGATTAATTTGAGGCTGCTCACAGAATGCAATCTCGGATTGCAGATACATGTGGCTTTCTATTGTTTGATATAAAGATCCATTCAATTCTTTGAAGATAAACTCATCCATCAGCATCAGCACATTCCTGCAAATGCAATGCAAAGCTAAATATATTTGATTTGATTTGATTTGATTTGTTATTGCCACATATAGGGAGAGGCTGGGATTTTTGTCAATGAAGCATAGAAGGTTGAGGAGTGACCTTATTGAGGTTTTTAAAATCATGAGGGGTGTAGATAAGGTGAAAGGCAGGTGTCTTTTCCCTGTGGTGGGGGATTTCAAGATTAGGAGGCATATTTTTAAGGTGAGAGAAGATTTAAGACTGACATGAGAAGCAACCTTTTGTTTTTACAAAGCCTGGTTTGTGCGTGGAATGAACCTGCAGAGGAAGTGGTGGATGCTGGTACAGTAACAACATTTAAACTATATTTAAACAGATAAGTACATGAATAAAAAAAGGTTTGGATGGATATGGGCCAGGCACTAGCAGATGGGAATGGTTTAGTTTGGGATTGGGGTCAGCATGGATTGGTTGGTCCGAACAGTCTGTTTCCGTGCTGTATTACTGTATGTATTGAGATACAGTGAAATTTCAGTCTTAGGTCATAGTCTCAAGATACACTATCATCCATAAGATGAGTAAAAATTTCTTCAGTAAACTTTTAGAAATCTCTATCACAGAAGCCTGTGGAGGCCAATATATTCAATAAAGAGAGAGATTTTAAAAAAGATTTTAAAGGCATCAAGGAGCTTGGGGAGATATATGGCATTAATCAGGAAGATCACCCATGACCATCTTGAATGATAGAGCAGGCTCTAAGGGCTGAATAGCCTAGTCCTGTTCCTAGTTTCTATATTAAGTAGATGTAGAGAATCTTCAATCATTTTAGAGAAGAATATATTGAGAAAAGTATGTTTAGGTGGAAGCTGTTTGTCAATTGCCACCCTCTCTGATGCCCTCCTGAAAGGATTGTGTGGTGCCCAGGACAGGGACACTGTACTCCAGCTGATGGTGAATGCCTTTTTTTTTATGTGTGTTATTTCATTCGACTGTACCCTGTTTGTCAGAAACGCAGTAGATAGCCAAACCTCAAGGGCCTTTGAGGTTTTCTGCACTTTCAGTTTTCCTGCACTTCCCTAGTAAACCCCCAAAGTCAGGTTTGTGAGGAACACAGAAGCAGGGGTAGGCCATTCAGCCCATTGAGCCTGCTCCACCATTTAATACAATCATGGCTGACCATTCACAGCAACTAATTTTCCCACATCATCCCCATATCTTGCTACCGAACAGATTGGGGTGGTCTCATAGAAACCTATGAAATCTTAACAGGACTGGACAGGGTAAACACAAGAAGGATGTTCCCGATGATTGGGGTGAGTCTAGAACAAGGGGTTAAATTTTAAAGATAAGGGTTGGGCCATTTTGGACTGAGATGATGGGAAACGCTTTCACTCAGAGTGCGGAGCCAATGGAATTCTCTGCCACAGAAAGTGGTCAAAGCCAAAATTAAATGTTTTCAGGAAGGAGTGTTTTTTGTTATTCAGAAATCTGTCAATCTCCACAGTACCAATACTCAAAAGACAGAGTTTCCATAGCCCTTTGCAGCAAAGAATTCCTAAAATTCAAAACCTTCATCTCAATCCGAGGCAGTTTTGTTCTTCCTGTAAATTGGCGTTTCCGGTTCAAGACTCTCAACCAGAGGTATTCCTTTGATCTATATTTATCTTGTCTATACCTTTAAGTATTTTGTACATTTCAAGACGTGAGACACACAAGAGAGATGGACATGGGCTCTCCCTGGGCTACTCAAGGCTTGCAGCAGCTTCAGTTTGTGAAAATAAAACTCCTGACTCAATAAAATGCCTCAACTTCTATTGTCTGTTAAACACAATACTCTTCCTGGAGTCAGTGTCTCTATTAGAATCTTTTTAATCAAGCATCAGCCTGCAATTAGTCTCCAGGCTGGACTCACAAATAGACAAAGCCTGTTTAGGTCCATTCTATTCCTTCTACCACAATCTGTTACAATTTCCAAAAGTCATTATCAAGTCATTGATACAAGAATAGGAACAAGAATAATGAAAATTCAGCAAAGGTTCTAACAATACTTATTAGTTTGGCATATGTAACATTCCAACTTTGTCTTATCTCATCCAATTATAAAGGTTGCCTTGACCAACAAGAGGTCTATCATGAGGAGTAAAAAAAACCTTTTAGTTGGGCAAAATAAAATGATTAATCGCCAGGACCTTTATTCAAGTGGGAAACCTAGTGCAACATCTTGATACCATTTCTAGACAAACAAGTGTCACAGAAACCTTCTGAAAAACCAACACCCAAAAGAACATGAAGGATATGAAAAAAAAACCCTTTGAAAATTCAAATCTGAACAACAATTGCATTCCATATCAATCTGATATATAGAGGTTAATGTTCTTACCCTTAATGTTCATTCAGATTGGAAATAAGATGACGATGTTGCTCAGAATCATGCCTTTGTTGGCTTTGCACAAGAGACAGTTGATTTTGCAAACAATCGGATTCACTCTGGTGGAACTCTACTCATCTAATTTTTTTACTTTAAAATCAACCTTTTCAGGTTTCACATGACATCTCGAACCCAGGCCTCCTGGCTCAGAGGCAAAAACATTACCACTGTGATACACCGCTAACTCTAATTAGGTAGTCACTTCTTTACTTTATTATCTTGAACTATTAGACATTTAATATCCATCAATGGGACCTGTTTGGATACGAAGAGTAAATATTCCATTCTTCCAGAACTAGACTAAAATGAGTTTTGACTTCCAATAGCTTACTTTCGTTATCCTCCTTTCTCAATCTTCAAACTTTTAAAACAGATGGTTTATAAAGCAGTCTTTTCCAGAGATTCTCCATCTTGATCAAGCTTGGTAAATCTTCCAGCCTCATTTTAACTCCCCCTAAATTTGGTATTTTCATTTTGAACATGAGCTCCCAGCTACATTCCTGCACTATCAAACATACAGACTTGCCAGCAGTATTTGTTCCCTTGATCTCTCCCATAGATCCCTGAAGAATCTACTATCAGTGAAATTCAGGGCTTTACTTTGGAGAACATTATAATTCATTTCTGTGATGATCTCCTATGCATCTGTTATAGGAATCTAATAAAATCTTACATGTGCATGATTACGTGCCAATGTTATATTTGATGAAAAATAAGAAGCCACATAACACCGTGGAGTGGCATAGTGGCTCAGTGCATAGCACTGCTGCCTCACAGCGCCAGGGAGCCAGGTTTGATTCCAGCCTTGGGTGACTGTCTGTGTGGAGTTTGCACCTTCTCCCCACATCTGTGTGGGTTTCATCTGGATGCTCCGGTTTCCTCCCACAGTCCAAAGATGTGCAGGTTAGGTGAATTGGCCATGCTAAATTGCCCATAGTGTTAGGTTCATTAGTAAGGGTTAAATACAGGATAAAGGAATGGGTTTGGATGGGTTACTCTTCGGAGGGTCAGTGTGGAGTTGTTGGGCCAAGGAGCCTGTTTCCATACTGTAGGGAATCTAATCTAATCACACCAGGTTATAGTCCAATAGGTTTATTTGAAATCACAAGCTTTCGGAGTGCTGCCCTTTCACCTGATGAAGGGGCAATGCTCCCAAAGCTTGTGAATTTAAATAGACCTACTGGACTATATCCTAGTGCTGTGTGACTTCTGACTTTGTCGACTCGAGACCAACATAGGCACATCTATGAAGAAAAATAGATTGAAAAGAAACACACAAAGGATGCACTTATAACGGCAAGTGCTTTGGCCTCAGATTTTGCTCTCAGTATAATGTACAGTCTTCAAAAAAGTCTTTCACAGCTTTAATTACAGATCACTCTGGATTGTGAAAGTACCTGATAGATCTGTAAAAGCATATAATCATCAACAACTCTGGGGGAGCTGGCAGCTGGAGGAAGATGGCTAATGTACTACAAAAGGTTCATTAAAGAGAAGGGGCAAAATGGGATTGCATATATTTCCATTCTAATATCTCAAAAGACTTGGAGTTAAAACAAAACATGATGCTAGTGATTGAATGTTGTCATAGATACTTCAAACAAAAAATTCAATTCCAGCACATTGAAGGCCATTTTATCAGCATCGCCTTCTCACAGACAACAAAACCTTTTGCACGTATGGCATGCAATTCAAATATGTTAATGAAAATTGGATATAAACTGATGCAGTTTTGAATTTAGACATTCAACATTTATGTTATCAGTGCACAATGTTGCATAATAGAGTCATAGAGTCATACAGATGTATAGCACAGAAACAGATTCTTTGGTCCAATCATCCATGCCAAACAGATATCTTAAATTAATTTAGTCCCATTTGCCAGTACTTGGCCCATACCCCTCTAAACCCTTCGTATTCATATACCCATCCAGATGCCTTTTAAATGTTGTAATTGTACCAGCCTCCATTACTTCCTCTGGTAGCTCATTCCATGCACGCACCGCCCTCTGTGTGAAAAGGTTGCCCGTTGGACCCCTTTTAAATCTTTCGCCTCTCAACCTAAAGCTATGCCCTCTAGTTCTGGACTCCACCACCACATGGAAAATACCTTGATTATTTACCCTATTCATCCTCCTTATGATTGCATAAACCTCTATAAGGTCACCCATCAGCCTCTTCCGCTAGCTCAAATCCTCCAATCCTGGCAACATTCTTGTAAGTCCTTTATTTTGTGACAATAGGAGGTCAAAAGGTAATTTGAACTCAGGGTACAGCTTCTGCATTCAGGATTGATCAATGTGATCCAGGGGCAGTTTTATAAATAATGTCTTTCACCAAATGCTTTCGCTTCAGGAGCCTTCCTTTCCAAGCCAGCCCAGGTTCTAAAGTTGGAAATCCATTCAAGACAGCATGTGGTGTGGGGATAAAACAAACAGAAAATGCTGAGGAAACCCAACTGCATATGTGGAGAGAGGAACAAAGTTAGTGCTTCAAGCCTGATATGATTCTTCTTTGGAACTATTAGGTAGGGAAGCCAGTTGCCCTTGTACTAAGAAAGCCGTAGTATCAGTGGTGTCAATCACAGAAGAATCATAGACGTGTAATGGTGCAGTCAGAGGCCATTCATCCCATAGCATCGATGGAGACATCTTTAATATCATCAGTAGGAGGGAAGATACAGCAAATAAGAGTGGAGACTTCAATCTCCACATAATGTTTGCAATCACACAGCTTCTGCTTGAGGGGATCTGAGACTAGATGTTTAACTCAGTAAAAGGTCTCACATTGCTATGAATCACACCATGATTCCACTGTGAAATCATCTCCATTCAACTTTTAACACAGTAGGGATTATGCAACGTTGGAATGAGAGCAAGGTCAATTCCATAGTAGGGGCTGAATGCCCTATATATTGCCTAAATTGGTCACTCAGCACTGTCAGATTGGTGGCCAATGCTGCTGTGCTCAGCCTGAAGGTTACCTTTAAGTTGTGAGCCATGGAATAAGTTTCCCTGTTTAGCTCATGCTTCATCTTAAACCTCTATTTTATCATGGAAAGGGATCCACTTTAATTGGATATCTGTTCAAAATCAAGAATTTCTTAAACCTTTCAATAACTCGATTCACATTCTACCACTTCTCTGGCACTGGATTACTGTTGTCCTCACTCCATCAAGAGCCAGTTACATCTCTGTCTTCGAAGACACATGTATTCTCAATGTTTGTTAAAGCCTATTTAATGTGCTTTTGGAACTTGGCAGCAAAGATACCAGATTGAAGGCATACATTTAGTATGGAACTTTAGGATGATAGAGGTTTAAACCATAGGAGGCAAATCAACCCATTACTGGAAAGTCCAGTATTTGTTGTCCACCCTGATTCGGAAAAAGACAATGTAATGAGTCACCTTCATGAATCACTGCAGTCCATGTGACATAGGTATTGACAGTGACAGTGAAGGAACAATGACTTGGTTTCAAGTCAGGATAGTATGAGGTAGGGAGGGGAATTTGCAGGTGCTGGTGTTTTTATGCATCTGCTGCCTTTGCCCATCTAAGATGACTAAGCTTGAAGTTGGCAAGGTGCAGGTGTAGAAATTTTAGTGAGTTGCTGTAATGCATCCTATAGATGGTACACACTGTTATCACTGTATGTCTGGGTGGAGGGGGTAAACAAGATAGATATGGGATATAGATCAATGGAGTTGCTTGTCCTGATAGTATCAAACTTGTTGAGTATTATTGAAACTGGTCTCATCCAGTCAAGTGGAGAGGATTCCAACACATTCCTGATTTGTTACTTGTAGATGGAGGGCAGAATTTAGGAAGTCAGGAGGTAGTCATTTCAATTTCCCAACCGATCACCTGTTCTTGTAACTATTGCATTTATATGGGTATTTCAGTTCAGTTTCTGGTCAATGGTAACTCCTGGTTCTATCTTACTTCATGACATTTAACATTTTTTTTTTCATTTGCACTTCATGTCCACTTTTGCATAAGATACTCTTTGTGAGGTTCACCTTGACATGTATGTGAAGACTACATCAACTAAAATTCTTACTCCAACCAGACAACACCTTTCAAATTTATTAACCCAAGTTTTCATCTGAACTGTTTCATATCAAATAGCTTGACTCAATTGATGACACTCTAGCATCAATTAATAAATTCAGATTAAGATTTTTATACACATTATAATTGTTTTCCAGAAGTGTTATAAACAACAAGTACTAGATTTTCCCTCTTATATTTCATCTCATTCCATGGCAACAAAGATGCCTTTTCACCATAGCTTTTGATATCATTTCTCATCTTCACCTATAGGATTTTTCAGTGTTTTTCTTTCAGTAGGGTTGCTGAAACTATATAGTGTGAATTCTTATGATTAGGAGAAGTCATCTAACTGGAATTAATCAAGAAACAGCTCAATTGATATAAATAATTGCACATTATTGATTCTGGCCCATCTGTGAATTTTTTACATAGCATGTAGCACATAAATGTAATCATTTATTCCGAATGTACGTATGTAATCTTTGTCCAAATCAATAGCAATGTACTTGGGTCATACCACATAAAAGTTGTCTAACATATCTTGTTGGTAACACTTTGTTCCAACACTACGAGTGGTGCCATTGTATTTCTACGTCATGTGGATTAAACCATGTTCATGATAATGTCCAATACACAGAGATTTTGCTTGTCAATACATCTATTTTAAGGATGATCGACTGCTCAACAGAAGACTCTATGAAGTTTAGTCCTGAAAATTTAATTTAATTCAGCAGTCGCAGTTTTTGAATCTAGGACTAGAGATTTCCACTTTCCTGCAAGAAAGATATAACACCTTAATTTCATTTTTGAATGACCTAATACAACAGATTGTGCCCATTCAGGATTCAAGAAGAACACACTCTTAAGACTTTATTTTGTATACCATTGCTAGGTCATCCTCAATACATGCATCCCTACATTATTGATAGACTCCGATTTTAAATGTCTCTAAATAGCAAAGACAAGTAACAAAGTAACAAAAACAAACAAATTTGTGGCATTCAACTCACACTGTTCCATAGTTTTGGGATCATCACTGAGGACATAAAACTCAGTTAGTTTATTTTTTAAAATGCAGTCTAAGATGTTTTACAGGGAAAAAAAAAATGATGTTCTATGTTGTAGATTAAATGGTCTCATGAATATCGCAAAATTGCCTTGGTTTTGCAATGGTTTCTTGGAATTAGATGAATTTTCCGCTGATTATGAACTCAAACACATTTCAGTCATATTTTATATAATTTCAAAGTGTGTTTGCTAGTGTTTTTGCCTAAAGGCATAACCTTACAGTTACATAGCATTAATTCATATTTTTCAGTGTTTTGGTACATTCACCCAGTGCTTCTAAATCTTTTGCAGAGATTTGTTTCCTCCCACAGGCATACATAAACTTCAGTATTAACCATGAACTTGTAGATCATTCTATGCCTAACTGATTGCTGTGAACAGAATAATGCATTGGCCGTAATATTGATCCCTGAGGATCATTACTGGTATCAGCTCTTCAACATGTAGCCATCAACAAATATTTCCTGCCTACAGAGTTAGAGTCAATTTTCAAACCATTGGAAAATCTTACAGTCAATTCCACTAAAATCTTTTCTCCAATTTCATTCACTTTGTAAATTTCACTTTATTTTCTGAACAAAAATTTATTTTGGGCCCATTGGTCATTCATTCAAAGGTTACATATAGATGCATAATAAAAATAAAAATAAAATTGCCTTATCACAGAGATTTAATTTAATTAAAATACAGTATGATCTAGTCCAAAATCAGTCATGGAACTCCATCATGACTGCATATCCCTCACTTCCACATATGGATATATCCATATTACCATCTGGTTAAACGTCCTTATAAAGAAGGGTACAAATAAGTTTAAGAACCAATTTGTCTTGCATCCAAGAGCTTTTCCCTGACCAAATTCAACAGCAACACTGAGCCAATGAGCAATTCTTCATAAGTACCCAAGAAATAGGAACAGAAGTAGGCCGTTCAATCCCTCAGTCATGGTCCACTAATGAATCAGATCATGGCTGATCCTCTACCTCAACAACATTTTTCTGCACTATATTTATTCCTTGATGATTTTGATACGTAGAAATCTCAGTCACATATATAGTCATTGACTGAGATTCCATGGTCCTCTGGTCAGAAACATTCAAAGATTCACTACCCTCTAAATGAAAAAATAAGGTCCTCCTCATTTCTGTCCAATATGAACTGCCCCTCTTTCTGAGAGTCTGTCTCCTGGATACGCTCAGCACATTCCCTGCCCTGTACTCTGCCCCCATTAATGGGAAACAGTGTTTCTGCGTTTACCCTGTCAAACCCTGTAAGACTATAATATGTTTGAATGAGAGCACCTACAGTTTTCTAAACTTCTAGGAATATATGCCCAAGTCTACTTAACCTTTTCTCACAGGACACTCTTTCTGTCCCAGGAACTATTTTGGTGAGCCTCAGCTAAAGCCTGTCCGTTGCAAGTACACCTTTCCACAGGTGAGGAGAACAAAACTCAACACATGACTCCAGATCTGGTCTCACCAAGGTTCCATTTTTTTTTCTTCTTTATTCATTCACAAGATGAGGCGCTGCTGATGAGGCCAGCATTTATTGTCCATTCCTAATTGCACAGAGGGCAATTAAGAGTCAACTACGTCTGAAGTCAGGTGTAGGCCAGATAAGGTAAGCATGGCAGTTTCCTTTCCTAAAGGACATTAGTGAACCAGATGGTTTTTTTCCAATAATTGATTCATTAGATTTTTAATTCCAGATATTTATTAAATTCAAATTATACTCTCTGCCATGGTGGGATTCAAACCCAGGTCCCCAGAATGTTATCTGAATTAATTGTCCAGCGATAATACCACCATGCCATCACCTCCCCTTATAGCTAGGCATCTTCACTCCCACATTCAAATCTTCTTGCAGTAAAGGCCAACATAGCTTTTGCCTTTTTAATTGTACCTGCCTGTTAACTTTCTTTGACTTGTGAACAAGGACACCCAGTTCCCTGTGAAATTCAACACTTTACAGTTTCTAACCACCTAGGAAATACTCTGCATTTCTGTTTCTTTCCTACCAAAGTGATTAACTTCATAACTCTCCATATGTTTTTCCATCTGCCAAATCTTTGCCCATTTGCTTAGCCATTCTGGATTCCTTTGAAGTGTCTTTGCATCCTCTTCTCAAGTCACACTTCGACCGCATATTCATGACACTTCAGAGTTTCAGCAAAGTTCTTTGGGAGCAGATTTCAGAGGACGGATCTGCTCATCAAATACATTTCCTTCCTGGTTCAATAATGTTTGTGCCCTTAAAACTTCTCCCTTCCAAACTCAAGAATGCCAGAAGCATCATAAAGTGATAGCATTCTCAACTCAGGCTGAATCTCAGAGCCTCATGATTGTTGGATCTGCTTGCAAGATTTAAATTTTCTTGTAGCTTAGCCTATTATGTGGTAGCTTATCATTCTGGAAGACCAAGGAGAAGTTTCTCCCATCAAATTAATTAGAAACATCAGTTTTATTTTCTCTGATCTATGCTAATTTTCCTGATGAGTCATTCTGTGCTCAGATGATCATAAAGCACTATCGTTTGTTATGATTCTTTCACCTATCTCAGCCAAAACAGTTATTAATGTTCTCAGTTCCCTGATTCAAGCTTTTAAAAAGATAGGAATTATATCCAAGTCAAGGGAATTATTCCAGACTGTTAACAGATGAGCTGTTAATATGGGCAATGGTTTTATAAAGCACACAACTCATCTCTCGAATCTCCCCAGATGGGTATCAGTGGGCCATCAACCTGATTTACTTTAGGGATCCTATCCTTTCTCAGATATTCTTTTCATTCTTTGTTTTATGCATATGAATGTCACTGGTAGAGCAAGCATCTGTTACCAAATTCTAATTTCCCTGGTAAGATAAAGACTGTATATCACTGCTGAAAAAAATTGTAGAAAAAAATTCAATTACACAAATGGCAAAGGTGTGAAATGATTTCTTGTTTGGCATGCCCTAGTTTGTGAGTAGAAAAGGACTGATTTATGGACTTCTTATTCTGTCTAGGTCTATGATGATCGGAAGCTTTTTAATTGTTATTCCCTTGCCTTCAATGCACCTCATAGCTGGTATGTGAACATTGTGGATAAGTGTAAAAACTGAGACACTGTTATCATTTAAAACTATGGATGAGAATCAAGGATTTTTTTTAATACATTGGTGATTTGTATCCCTTAATACTTTACTGACATTTCTTTTCATTCAAACAGTAAATTGATGAATACTTTCCTAGTGTTCACTTTCTTCCAAAGTAATTGGCAGCAATAGTTTTTGGGTTATGATGAAAACAGCAGTGAACAGATTCAGAATAAAGCCAATGACCCTACATATAGAACAGCTGGACCCAGATTGACATTCCAGAATTAGAGACATAAAGAAGGGAGAAATCCCAGCTCCATGAATCTGACCTTCAGAAATGGCTCCCACCTTTCCTGCTTTAGGTCTGAGAGGGCAGACACGGTTGGGAATTAGACCAGGTGGCCTGACAAGAGCAGGGAAAACTGTCAGTTGCGGTGGTGGGCTTAGAACATAGAACATTATGGCATGGTGGCTCAGTGGTTAGCATTGCTGCCTCACAGTACCAGAGATCCAGGTACAATTTCCGCCTCAGGTGACTGTTTGCACATTCTCTCTGTGTCAGCGTAGGTTTCCTCTGGGTGCTCCGGTTTCCTCCCACAATCCAAAAATGTGCAGGTCAGGGGAATTGGCCATGCTAAATTGACCATAGTGTTAGGTGCATTAGTCAGGGGTAAAATATGGAGAATGGGTCCAGGTGGGTTTCTCTTCGGAGTGTCGGTGTGGACTTGTTGAGCCAAAGGGCCTGTTTCCATAACTATAAGGAATCTAATCTCATCATTACAGTGCAGCACAGGCCCTTTGGCCCTTGATGTTGCACTGAACTGTGAAACCAATTTGAGGCCCATCTAACCTACACCCTTCCATTATCAGCCATACGTTTATCCAATGACCATTTAAATGCCCTTAAAGTTGGCAAGTCTACTCCTGTTGCAGACAGAGCATTCCACACTCCTTCTACTCTCTGAGTAAAGAACCTACCTCAGACATCTGTCCTATATCTATCACCCCTCAATTTAAAGCTATGCCCCCTAGTGTTAACCATCACTATCCGAGGAAAAAGGTTCTCATTGTCCAACCTATCTCACCCTCTGATCATCTTGTTTGTCTCTGTTAAGTCACCACTCAACCTTCTTCTCTACAATGAAAACAGCCTCAAGTCCCTCAGCCTTTCCTCATAAGACCTTCCCTCCATACCAGGCACCATCCTGTTAGATTTCCTCTGTATCCTTTCCAATGGTTCTGCATCCTTCTTATAATGTGGTGACCAGAACTGTATACAATTCTCCAAGCGCAGTCGCACCAAGTTTTGTACAGCTGCAGCATGACCTCATGGCTCCCAAACTCAACCCCTCCACCAATAAACCCTACCCATCGTACACCTTCTTAACAACTCTATCAACCTGGGTGGCAACTTTAAAGGATCTATGAACATGAACACCGAGTTCTCCATGCTCATCCACACTACCAAGAATCTTACCATGTGCCCAGCATCTTTCTTCCTGTTGCTCCTTCCAAAGTGAATCACCTCACACTTTTCCACATTAAACTCCATTTGCCACCTCTCAGCCCAGCTCTTCAGCTTATCTATGTCCCTCCATAACCTGCAACATCCTTCCATATTATCCACAACTCCAGCGACTTTAGTTTCAACTGCAAATTTACTAATCCATCCTTCTATGCCCTCATCCAGGTCATTTATAAAAATGACAAATAGCAGTAACTCCAAAACAGATCCTTGTGGTACACCACTAGTAACTGAACTCCAGGATGAACATTTCCCATCAACCACCACCTTCTGTCTTCTTACAGCTAGACAATTTCTGATCAAAACTCCTAAATTACCCTCAATCCCATCCTTCTGTATTTTCTACAATAGCTTTCCATGGAGAACCTTATCAAACGCTTTACTGAAATCCATTTACCTTCTTCCACCTGTTTGGTCACCTTCTCAAAGAACTCAAGAAGGTTTATGTAGAAGCTCTGCCTGGAGGAATTAAAACATTTCTTAAATCTTTCTTATTCTCACCCCATCATTCTTCATGCCGCATTGATGCCAACATAAACCACATAATGTCTCTAGACTCATTCACATGGTTCCTCTTACCACTTGTGCCAATCCACACCCCTATCCCCATCCCTAAGGATCAAATTATATCACCTTATGCCCATCTGGTCATCCCCAAAGGGCTCCTTGCCATCTGCATGCCTCTTTCTAGCCCATACCAGGTTAGTGTCTTTTTTTGCCCACTTATACAGCCCCACCCACCACCCTTTTCCCTTCTCTCTCCATTAAACTAACTCATGGGGCAAACCTCAGGAGGCATGCTGGCAGAAAATGCAGTTACATCCTTACTGATGATGTTACTATTGTAACAACAAAACACTTGCATTGTTAAAAAAATCAACACATGAAATTCATTCAAATAATAAGAAAGTAAAGTTGCCATATTCCATTAAGACCATGCTGCTGCTGTCCCATTTGAGAGAGATGATGGGTGGTGGTTCAATCTAACATCACCGTACCTCAAGTAATGGGAGAGCTCAAGAATGAGTCTTTCACGGTACCTTCAGCCAGTATGGGAATTGAACTCACACTGTTGATATCCAGCCAACTGAACTAACCATCACCCTCCTAACACCTTATATAACCAAACATTTCACTCAAATTGTTCATCTCCTATAGAGTTGAAAAATATGATGCTGGAAAAACACAGCAGGCCAGGTGGTATCCAAGGAGTAGGAGAATCGACGTTTTGGGAACAAGCCCTTCTTCAGGAAGCTCTCCTCCTCCCTCTCTACTGCGCATCCCCTATAGAGACCAATAGATTAGATTACTTACAGTGTGGAAACAGGCCCTTCGGCCCAACAAGTCCACACCGCGCCCGCCGAAGCGTAACCCACCCATACCCCTACATCTACATCTACCCCTGACCTAACACTACGGGCAATTTAGCATGGCCAATTCACCTGACCTGCACATCTTTGGACTGTGGGAGGAAACCGGAGCACCCGGAGGAAACCCACGCAGACACGGGGAGAACGTGCAAACTCCACACAGTCAGTCGCCTGAGGCGGGAATTGAACCCGGATCTCCGGCGCTGCGAGGCAGCAGTGCTAACCACTGTGCCACCGTGCCGCCCACATTCTTCCATTCTTCAAGCACTTGGTACTATCCATCAAGAAAGTTGACTTGATAGGCACCCTACTGTGAAAATGATAGCTTGAGACATTACTTGTGCAGCACAAAATTTCTGCAATGATGTATACCAGCAAACACGCTAAAACATCTCATCGAGACAGAGAGCATTTCCACTGTGAAGAAAATATTGGGAGAAGTTGGGAATCCTAAGTCTCACCCCTGAAGCCAGTATACTTCATTTCACACAGGTGAGACTCAAAACAATCCATATCTTGCACCTGTGGGGCTGGTGAAAAATCAGTTACTTCCAATGAAATTGGATTATGGTATCTCTGTAGTGTTAAAAAAACTTGGCATTAATCAGAGTAACAGTAATGAAAACGTTCAAACTATTTTTTTCAAATGTCAATTAAGGTTATAAGTAATAGAATAACTGTGTTTGCTTACTGCTTTCTAATTTAGCCCCATCAAGTTTGCTCTTCACTGAATTATATAAGTATTGATTTTTAAAGTAGTTTAACATTTCTTTTCTCTTAGCCATGACCCATTTTGACAAATGAAAGCAGGGCTGATTTATGAACTAATTCTATATACCTGAACTGGCCAGTTTAACAATCATTCACATTTTAAAAGTGAATAACGTCTTATATTAAATGTGGTGCATCTTCATAAGTAAGGCAGGCAGTCTGAATTGGCCATTGGTTCTTAAGTTCAGTCATACAATGCACACATCACTGTCCCTCATTGCTCTTGAGAAGGTTGTGGTAAGCTGCCTTCTTGAACTACTGTCATGCACGTGCTGTAGATATTCCTTTGATGTCCTTAGAGAGAGGAATTCAAAGATTTTTGACTTTGTTAACCCATTGACTCAAGGTTTATAGAGAACCTTGGGTATTAGGTATCACCATGATCTCAGTTCATGATGGAGCAGACTCAATGGGCTGAATGGCCTACTTCTGCTCCTTTGTCTTATTGTCTTATGCTCCTGGAGAAGATTTCAATCTATAAAGATCAGTGGTCAGTCTAAACAATGAATAAAAGTAATTGGTATGATAACTATTAATGCAAGTTAGCCTTTCATGTTGTCATTTTATTAGGCATTTAAATCCTAAAAAAAATTAGATAGAACCGAAATGACACTGGACAACTCATCACAACTCAATGCTAATAAGGACTGTAGAATAAGATAAGCATCTCATTAAATGCAATAAAGAGCTTATTGATGAGGCCAATCATGAAAACTTTAGAAAGTTTTCAGTAACGTGAGCTGTATTTTGTGTTTCAGAAGCATTTAGCATTCAGGACATCAGCCATACTGATTGAACCAGGTTGATTGCTTGGCTGCATTGCAAATTCCATTGTTTGATTAGGAATCACAGACAAGGCTCTCAAGCTAATATTGTTACAATATTTTATGGTACTATCTGTATTTGATAAAAGTAAATATTTGTGTGACGAGCTATTGTTTCTTGTATTTCTGATGAACATTATACCAATCATCTGAGGAAACAGTAAAGTCTGTGCAATAAGACAGTGAAACAGCACATTTATTTGACCTAAAAATAAAAACTGGGGAGAATTGAGTCTTTCAGTGTGGGAAGGAGGAGCGGAGCATTTTAACTGTTCATAGTTGGCCGGTTTGCATATATGAACACTTAAAATGGGTTGGCTCCATTTCTCAGTGATCTCTGAAGCAAATGCCTTTGACTCTGACAGCAGATGAGGCATCTGCCACACTCAGGCATACTTTCTCATGCCAATTGATGCCCCAACTTGGCATGGGAACTTGAGCAGGAAAAACTGAGGTATGTCATGTTAACAATAGTGGCAAATATAGACTCTCGCTTATTAGCCACTGCTAAGGATACAATTAAACAATTTAAACACCATGGCCTCAGGTTAAAAATAAAACAAACACCTCAAGGACTCCGCAGACTTTTACTCTGAAGGCTTCTATATTTCCTGTCTGTACCTTTTTAATAGATTACTTGCGTTAATGGGTAGAACCTTAATGGGTTCTAAGCACTGTGGGATAGTCTATAGCAAGATTGTGGTAGAATTAGTCAAGAAATTCAGTGAGATCGGTCTTGATGTCAGGAGCATTTCACTGCAGTTTTTTCTCACTAGGCAGTGGCAAGTTGTCAATTAAGGGAGAATTACATGTTGCTCAACACCTCACTTTGTTAATATTCAGTTTCCTAAGTTACCAAAGGAATGAAAGCAAGTGAGATTTTGATTACTCTTGACATGGAAACCAGAGCTGTAAAGATCTTGATTCTATTATTCTCAATTTATGATTGTGGACTCAAATTGAAAAAAAAAACATTAAGCATGCATGGGGATTACAGCACTTCTTGAAAATAAAGCAATCTGATCCTCACTGTAAGTGCTATTTACACAGCTGCTGTTAAAGGGAGAGTGAAAACTTTGCAAAGAAGCTGGAGCCAAGTGGTGTATACAAATGGAGATTAAGCTTGCAACAAATAGCTGTTTGGTATGCAAACTGGTGACCAGTTATTGATAACAAAAGCCTTCTGTCTGCCAACAAACACATGATCAACTCTCAGGTATCTTGGGACTGTGAACAAAAGAGAGAGTGAAGTCATCAGGTCTCCAAAGGCTGAGGAGTGTTTCTGTTCTCATCAGTAAAAATACTGTAAGACTGAAGAAATCTTTTTTTTGTTGTTCACCAGTTGCTGTAACTTGTATTTAATAAGTCAAAGACTTTCAGAAGTGTTGGATCAGCAACCCCCTGCTTCCTGAAAACAAGTGAAAACATCTGGACAAGAAACACCTATTTGCTGTTTTCTGATCAATCCAAGAACCATCTTAGCAAACATTGTGAACAGGGACCACCGTTCCCTCTGTCCACAATATCCATGTATTTGTTTTGGCTGTATGAGTGTGTAGAGGGGGGGTTTATAAGGAGGTTAGAATTTTGACCAATGGAGTAGTATGTCAATAGGTCGTGATTGTTTACCTGTGGCCAGAGTCTACTTATTTGGAGTAAAAATATTTTTTCCTTTAGCACAGAAATCTGATTTGTGCTTTCTGTCAACATGGGTCTGAAAGACAAGTAAATTGGAGAAATCTATATACTTTTCAAAATTCTTACATCTTTTGATGACACCAGGAATATTGTTTTTTTTTATTTGCAGTGCAATGCCTCAGTGAGGTTTAACAGGGTGGGTATATGGTGGCTCACTGCTGGTTGCTAAGAGTCTCCTTGCTGAAACCTCAGGAGGAATCTTTTTCTCTCAGAAGGTTGAGACTCTGTGGAATTGGCAAGAACTTGTTAGATTTAAGTGTCTGTTTCTGTGTTATATGACACTATGTTGAGGCTACGTCATTATGTATGTTCAAAGCTGAGACAGATATCATTCAGGAAATCAGGAAATCAGGAAATTAAGGAAATCAAAGATTTTATGGACAAGACAGAAAACTGGAGATGAGGATATAAGATCAGCCATTGAATGGTGGACAAAGTTAAAAATCTCACAACACTAGGTTATTGACCAGCGGGTTTATTTGGAAGCACTAGCTTTCAGAGCACACTCTTTCATCAGGTGGCTACAGAGGTTAAGGTCATGTTCACAGAATTTATAGCCAAAGGAGTCCAGTGTCATAGAGATGTGAAACAGGAAACAATCTTAGATTAAAACTTTCATCTTTTATAACATGATATGCTGGGTTTCTGTTCTTTGGTATGTAAATCCCACAATATCTTTTGAATTACATTCTCAAGATAGCTCAGCTTTTTAAACAATAGGGGTGAAGTCTGTCTGTGTCCCAATGCTATGTCAGACTGACAAACCCTCCGTATAGTTTTACTGAGTTTAACATGGATTACATGAATGGTAGAGTGGACTCAATAGGCCAAATGGCCTACTTCTATTTCTATGTCTTATAGTCTTGTGGTTTTATGGACACCATGGGGCAGTAATTTATTTGTTTACTAAAGTTGTTGAGTACATTTCAATGGCTACTGAAGGTAATAAGTATGCCCTCGCACATAGAAAAGGCTGCTTAATGTTTAATGTATATTTCATCAGTTGTAGAGACTTTCTTTATGTAACAAGAATATGTTAAAAATGCTCATAGCTGGCATCATTAACAGTGGGAACAAATGCTGAGAATATGAAAGAGTAACATGGCAATACAATACATTACTATAACTGTATGTTAGATGGCTGGTAAAATAGACAATTGCAGCTTGGTTGAAAGGAAACAGAGTCATTGGACCTTAGGGCACAGCTGACTGTGACAACCACTGGCAGTATTAGCCCTGTGGTACGTGTTCATTATAGCTAACTCGCAGTTTGGCATCTGCCTGTCTGTTCATTCAGAACACACACAGTAACCATGGAATGCTCATTGTCCTGTAAAATGAGGGTAGAGAATACAATCAGGAGATGCAGTCTGCCTCTGAAGCAGTATGTTTTTCCTTGTATTTGTTCAACATTTATTAACAGAAGAAATGAAAGAATTGTGTAACTTAAGCAAAGCT
Organism: Chiloscyllium punctatum; assembly: GCF_047496795.1. Lineage (NCBI taxonomy): Eukaryota > Metazoa > Chordata > Chondrichthyes > Orectolobiformes > Hemiscylliidae > Chiloscyllium > Chiloscyllium punctatum. Next base: position 75,353,899 of record NC_092760.1, read on the forward strand.
TAAAATTGGCATCACTACGTAAGCTATTATCTAAGTGACCTTTATCAGGTGTAGAGTGCAGGAGTAGGGTCCCTGGACTGACATTCCAAAGAAAAGTTAGAAGGGAAACTAATTTGAGGGTGCTGCAAGAACCATGAGTTAGCCTCCCTAACCTTCTAATGGGAAACAGTTGGATACTGCACCAAATACTTCCTTCTCCTATGGGTGCCCAAGAAAATAGGTGTTTTAAAAGTATTCAAAAAATAAAATGAGACAAGAAAACATCGAGACCTTCTTCTCACATGTTCCTCCTGCATCTTCTACTTACTTTTATAGCTGTTGACCAGCCAGCCCAGACTGCTACTGTCCAATGTCAAAAATGATGCAGTTCACATCCAGGACTAATGAGCCAAGAGCTATGTCAGGACATCCTTCATGGCCAGCCGCAATTTTCTCCATTCAAAGTCCAAAGCCTTTCATTTGTCATATTATGAGGGTACTGGATTAACACTATGTAAGGGCATGAGAACTGACAAACACTGTGGGAACGCACGAGAGAGGAGTTTACAGTTACATTCAATACAGTATGACATCATTTACAAATCTTATGTTGAAATATTTATTTTCTTGCTGCCTTTATTTTTGGATTTTGATTGAAAGGTTGCTTTTATGATGAGGGACAGGAGAAGGCTTGGACGTCTTGGTTATTGGGAAATTATGGAACTATTAATTAAAGCTTCACTAAGATGAGTTCTTCTTGGAGCCCATGGCGAAATGAGACTTTTAACATTGCATCTTCCTTTCTCCTACCATCACTTCTTCCTGCTCCTCGTTACGGTCCTGGATCACTCAACACTTGGCCAGTGACAGTGGTTAACCTTTGCTCATGACAGCAAAGTTGTGTGACAAAACCATGAATATTTGGCATCTTCTTTGCTGAGTGCTGTTGGGAGGTGTGCTCTTATAATATGCCAATGGTTCAATCTACCACATTTAGTGCTACTGCATAGCATACATTGTGTGAATACTGCACCTGTGAATGGAATGGGGTTAACTACGTCATGAACAACATGGTCTTGTTTCCCAGTAGTCACTGTTCGTTTATTAAAATGGTTCAAATACAGCAGACACAGAATGAAAGCATCACGGTTGCTAACATTGACCTACGCGATTCCAACCAAATGTCTCACTGTAAGAGAACTGTCAAGGGAATAGAATTCCTTGCCAGTTCCGTACATAGTGGAGTCTGCAGATGGTATGAACTAATTAACATTCATAGGGTCATTGGTGCATTGCAGCATGTTTAAGTTGGAAATCAAAGAAAAACTGCATGCTTTGACTTCCTAATGCTCTCTATTATGAGTTATAAAAGTGACACACTTCATAGATTTGGGGTCTTGCATTTGAAGGTTTGTGGATACCCTGATAGATTTAAAGAGGTCAATAAAAGGACAATGGAACTTTATTTTTAGCAGGACATTTCTTTGTAGTCATATATCTTGTGATGACTGCTTGTTTACTGGAGACAACCTGCCTGGGATTCTGACTGTCAGATTTACTTTCTCCTTTGAAGATTGTTTGGAATAGTCTGCTGGAGGAACATAGCTTCTCAGTTAAGCTGCCCCATTTCTAGAAAATTCTGGATAAAAACTGAAAGAACTGCAGATGCTGTAAATCAGAAACAAAAAATAGAAATTCCTGGAAAAGCTTAACAGGTCTGGCAGCATCTGAGGAGAAAAATCAGAGCAAATGTTTCAGGTCAGCTTTGAGAAAGGGTCACTTGACCCAAAACATTAACTCTGATTTCTCTCCACAGATGCTGCCAGACCTGCTGAGCTTCTCCAGTAATTTCTCTTTTTGTTTCGAGAAAATTCTTCATATGAATCCAATATGAAACTTGATTACCTTCTCAAAGAACCTCCGGAAGAATCCTCAATACTGTGTTTCCTCGGGAAGTTGTGTTTGCAAAGACCCCAGTGACAAGTCCTGATATTTGGTGACACCTAATTACACTTCCCAGAACACCAGATTCACAGGCATCTGAACATATCACATTTCATCATAGAAATGTGTGCCAATCTGCATCTAACATCTAGATAATTGATGATCTGTCCAGGTAGTGCGTAAACTCCTCAACACAAATTCAGCTGAAAAAGATATGTGAAGTGGTGAACTGGAATATGAAGCACAAAGAAGGCACCACTGCAATCAAATTAATGTTGCACATTAACTAACATCACAAGCTTCCCGCTTGGCTTATTTTCACTGTCTGCACATCAACAGTATCTGTAGAGATCTGGCCTGCTGGCGTGTATGCCATTTTGGTGCTCTAAGCATACTTGTCAGACTACCTAAAAATGTTAATGATTCCAATTTCTTACCTCTGTTGTATTGAGTCTCTGCCCCCTTTTGGTGTGTTTTCCAGACATCATGATCAGGAAACTTAAAAGTGTTCAGAAAAGATTTACAAGGATGTTGCCAGGGTTGGAGGATTTGAGCTATCGGGTGAGGCTGAACAGGCTGGGGCTGTTTTTCCTGGAGCATCAGAGGCTGAGGGGTGACCTTATAGAGGTTTATAAAATCATGAAGGGCATGGATAAGTAAATAGACAAGGTCGTTTCCCTATGATGGGGGTTTTAGAATAGATTGTCTACAGTGTGGAAACAGGCCCTTCGGCCCAACCAGTCCACACCAACCCTCCAAAGAGTAACCCATCCAGACCCATTTCCCTCTGACTAATGCATTATGGGCAATTTAGCATGGCCAATTCACCTGGCTTGCACATCTTTGGACTGTGGGAGGAAACCAGAGCACCCGGAGGAAACCCACACAGACACAGGGAGAATGTGTAAAATTGACACAGACAGATGCTGGAATCAAAACTTGGGACCCTGGCACTGTGAGGCAGCAGTGCTAACCACTGAGCCACCGTGCCACTCCAGTATCCAGAGCTAGAGGGCATAGGTTTGGGGTGAGAGGGGAAAAATGTAAAAGCAACCTAAGGGGCAACGTTTTCACACAGAGTGTGGTATGTGTATGGAATGAGCTGCCAGTGGAAGTGGTGGAGGCTGGTAAAATTCCAACATTTAAAAGGCATTTGGATGGGTATATGAATAGGAAAGGTTTAGAGAGACATGGGCCAAGTCCTCACAAATAGGACTAGATTCGTTTAGGACATCCGGTTGGCATGGAGGAGTTGGACCGAGAGGTCTGTTTCTGTGCTGTATATCTCTGACTCTATGACTCTACTGTCCCAATATTATAGCCACATAAAACAAATGGCATTATCAGTATATTTGGTGCAAAGTTATTTGAGCAAATAGGGAAAACAAACATGAAAATGTTTAAATATTACTTCCAAATGTTTCGACTCAGTGTTACAGCTCAGCTAAGCAGCACTGGAGCCAATTTTTATAGGCAAAGAGATGACTGAATACTGTACCAATGTAAACAATAAAAAATCATGTTTGTATTCAGATAATGCTATTTTGGAGTAAATTTAATATAATCGACAGCAATGGCACCATTACAAACTTACTGGATAACTAAATGGGGCATTAAACGGGCAGTAATTTGACATAACAGATCTTTGTCCATATTCCAATGAGTTGTGCTCACTTTACACATGTTGATTAGGCATAGCCAATTAGAAAATCTACATGAATTAGTCGCATTTAAGTTTTGGCAGAATGCTATTCAAAGTACCTTCCTTGCCTTTGGCTTTGCCACAATAACCCATTTTCTCTGATGATACATTGGCCAACATGCAGTTTTCTCAATCATGCAAATAAATGCTGGGAAATCAAAGTCTAATGATCACACAAGCCAAAACCCCAACTATTCAATCAGCTGATTTTAAAAATGGAAGGAAAATGCAAAGCAGCAAGTATATATTAATCAGACTGTGAGCTGTTGTGACACAGTACTAATATCTCCCAATAACCAGCAATCAAGTCCACCTGTGTTCCAGTAGCATCATATTGAACAGGTTGCTTAAAAATATCTATTGAACAGGCTGACTATGTCTCTTCAAACATCTATATCAAAAGCACATTATCAGCCATTGTGTTATATTCAGGTGTACTGACAATAGTGTTTAGCATGTAAGTACTCTATGAATTAATATGATGGCCCCTAACTTGTGGTCAAACTAAAGGTGCTATTTATTTGCAACTACCTTAAAAAATGTGGATGTGTTGTGTAAATGTAGAAACAGAGAAAATAGGAGTGGGATTTTGTTATTCAACCCTTTGAGCGTGCTTCACCATTCAATATGATCATGGCTGATCATCCAAATCTGCGTCCACTTTCTCCATAGATCCTTTGACCCTTTCAGCACAATATCTATATCTTTCTTGGACATCTTCAATGTTTTAGCCTCAATAGTTTCCAATGACAGAGAATTCCACGGGCTCACCACTATCTGGATGAAGACATTTCTCCTCTTGTCGGTTCTAAAAAAGACTCGGGATCCTGGTTCTGGATTCCTGTTCATCAAAAATAGTCTTTCTGCATTGACCCTGTATAATCCTGGTGGAGTTTTATAAGTTTCAATGAGATTACTCCTCATTCTTTTAAACTCCACTGAATACAGTCCGAACCCATTCAGTCTCTCCCGGTATGTCAGTCCTATCATCTCAGGGATCAGTCTGGTAAACCTTCTTTGCACTCCTTCAATAGCCAGAATATCCTTTTTCAGACAAGGAGACCAAAACTGCACACAATACTCCATGTGTGGTATTACCAATGGCCTGTACAGATGCAGCAAGCTATCCCTGCTTCTGTACTCAAATCCTTTATCACTTCCTTCCGTCTTCTTTACAACTTTCTTGCCAATCAATCTTTGCACCATCAATAAATTTTATCAAGTAATCCTTTGGGGTTCTTTTATCCAAGTCATTTATTTAAATTGTAAACAATTAAGGCAAAAGGACTGATCCCTATGGCATACGACTTGTCACATCTTGCAAATTAGAAAATGAAGCATAAATGCCTACTTTCTATTTCCTGTTAGCCAGCCAGTCTTCAGCCCATGGTAATAGTGATCACATATTTCATGAGGCTTTATTTTTCACAATAACCTTTGAGGTAGCATTTTATCAAATGCCCTTTTGAATACCCACTGCAGTTGTTACCTCCTCAAATAAGGTAAAAACAATGACTGCAGATGCTGGAAACCAGATTCTGGATTAGTGGTGCTAGAAGAGCACAGCAGTTCAGGCAGCATCCAAGTAGCTTCGAAATCGCCGTTTCGGGCAAAAGCCCTTCATCAGGAATAAAGGCAGTGAGCCTGAAGCTCTCTCCATGCTTCAGGCTCACTGCCTTTATTCCTGATGAAGGGCTTTTGCCCGAAACGTCGATTTCGAAGCTACTTGGATGTTGCCTGAACTGCTGTGCTCTTTTAGGACCACTGATCCAGAACCTCCTCAAAGAAGTTGAACAAATTTATAGAGTTATAGGGTCATTGAGATTTACAGCATGGAAACAGGCCCTTTGGCCCAACTCGTCCATGTTGCCCAGTTTTCATAATTAAATTAGTCCCATTTGCCTGCTAAATTTGTTTAACATGATTTCCTTTTCACAAAACCATTCTGCCTGATTTTTTTAAAAGCCCTAATATTAAATGTCTTTAATAATACCTCTTAACATTCTCCCAGTGAGAGATGTTAATGTGATAACATAGGATGCAGCATCTACCAATGACTGCTTCAATTGAGAATCTTTCATTCAAACCATCTATCATTTCTCCCATTCTTGTTTCTGGACATAGACTTTCATTGCTTTGGGAACAGTTCTGCAGTTGTTTTATACTTGCATCTGTAAGATGACTGATCACAAGATCCCTCACTCTGACTGTCTGTCATTTTGAAAGGATCTACAGGCTAACAATCAATCTGAAACTACATAGCCACATGAACAAGGAACACATGTCGGCCACCCAGCATTTTGCACTAGAAGCATTGTTACCTGAAAGTCATTATTCAACACACATTGCAATGAACAGTGGTTTATGACTTTTGAAAAGGTTCCCTTATTTGTACAACTTAAATTGCAGCATCTTATTTCTCAGATTTTAATTTAGAAAGAGCATAGAAATTCCGTTCCGAATATGATTTCATGGTACAAACTCAATTTGATATTCATAATCACCCATATAAAAGCAAATTACTGTGGATGCTGGAATCTGAAACCAAAACAGAAAATGCTGGAAAATCTCAGCAGGTCTGGCAGCATCTGTAAGGAGAGAAAAGAGATGACGTTTCGATTCTAACTGACCTTTTGTCAAAGCTTTGTCAGCTTTAACAAAGGGTCAGTTAGACTCGAAACGTCAGCTCTTTTCTCTCCTTACAGATGCTGCCAGACCTGCTGAGATTTTCCAGCATTTTCTATTTTGGATTCATAATCACCCAATGGGATAACATTTACTATGGGTAGAAAGTATAGATATTTCAATGATTGAGGTGGTTTTTATATTTTACTGTTAGTATGGAAACTAACAGAGGTGAACCTTACAATACTGCATCAAAAACTAATAATCAAATTGAGAAGCAAAGAGAATTCCATCCGAGTAACTAATTTGTAATAGCAAAGGAAACTAAGCTGAAATCTATTGCAACAGTTCAATGGCACTGAGAATATTCCACTAAAAATTAATAAGGCACACTCCATTTTGTGCAATGCAGATGGCTTAGAAATTCAATTGGGCATCTTGCACATTGTGAAATAATCCCTGGGTTTGAACAGGGATGCCTATGGATTATTCAATACAGGGCCTGAAACTTTACTTATAGAAACTTTACTTATAAAGTGCAAAATTCCTTGTTACAGCTTTCAATATAAGCATGGGTGAAGAAAGGGTGCAATTGCAAGGGAGTAAGGACATTTGGGAGGATGCCAAAAATTGGACATTATTTGAAACGTACGGTTGGAAAAAGGTTTGCTGTGTTCATCTTAATTTCCAATATTTTAATTTTATAGAGTAATACTTCCTATTTGGAATGTTGAATTAGGCAAATTAACCTGTTAAGCATGAATGATAGCTTCAACAACAGTAACTTCTACTGTTTTAGAGGTTAACCGATTGTTTCTTCAGTACTGTACATGGCAAAGGAAGAACATGGTTTTGACTTTGAACAGCTGGTGAAAGTGACTATAGATAACGTGATCGTAGAATGATCGAACAAACATGAAGAGTCTCATAAACCATCAATTTAAATTCTGAGTTTGTACTGCTAATAAACAAAATCAGAAAACTACCAATTAGTCTCAACTTTTGACAAACAATCCATTCTATAAGGACAACATATCACCATTGGAACAGTGTTACTTTAAAAGGCTAGAAACGTTGTAACTCCACACTATAATTTAGGAAAGGCAGGTGGGGGAAAGACAATATTACAGACCTGTCAGTTTAAGATTAATTGTGAGGAGGCTGCTGTTGTCTATCATTACAGTCATACAGTGAGTGCTTAGACACAGATGAGATTATCAAATGATCAAATTGAAAGCATGGACTTGTGAAACATATCCTATTAATTCCCCCATTTTGTTTTGATGGAGGCCACTTACAGGAAGAATAAGAAATATTTACTGACATGGCCTAAAAGAGCCACCAGCAATCATGATCGAGGATTCCATACATGATTATATGAGCAGAAGTCAAGGAACACAAAATTGAAAGTATTGTTTGTGACATGGGAATTGTTTGTGAAGGAACATTAAAGGATATGTGCTCTGGCTGCTTAGCTATAGCAAATAGTGCTCCCCAAAGAACTGCATCATTACTTTACACATTCATTATGCACATCAATGTTTTGAATGACTGGTGAAACAACACATGGGAGATATTATCAGCACTATGGTCACCATTGTAAACTATGAGTAGTTAAGAACAGAAAATATGAAATATAAAATACTCAAAATGCCAGAAAATCAGCCCATCCAATAAAGTTCTTTTCAGTCCATTCACATCACACGTTAGAAGAAAAATGAAGTTATCATTGTTTGAGACTGCGCAATCAGGGTGCAAACTCAACACTGGAGTGCTGGTCATGGGATCAGTCCTCTCACTTTGTGGAACAAACTGAACCTAGCACATACGTAGAGAGGTTCCATTTGGGGATTGAAATCACATTAAAAATCGCTTCTGTGGGTTGACTTAAATTGGTACAGAAATAATACAATTCAGGTGAATGAGCTACACAGACAGATCACAGGGTGACTGGAAAAATGGTGTTGATCTCAATTAGTGTATTACAACTCAGGGAGCTTATCCTAAGTTTTCCACATATGCTTCAAATTTAATATTTTCGATAAAAGCCTACGAATAGCACAATTAAAATCTCGGTAGAGACACTACAGTCTCTTTGAAAATGTTTTGAATTCAAAGTTCAGAAAAATATCCATTCTTATGAAGCATGTCAGACTGGTTCCACTGACTCCATTTGTACTTCCTACTGCCATGGGAAAGCATCCAACATCATCAAAGAGCACGCTCACCCTGGTTTTTCTCTCTTTCATTCTCTTCCATTGGATAGAAGACACAAAAGTTTGTAAACGTGTTCCAACAGAAACAAGAACAGTTTCTTCCCCGCTGTTGCCAGACTTATGAATGGTCGTCTCATATATTAGAGTTCAACTTTGTCTGTACCTTCTCAGTAGCTGCGACACCATGTTCTGCATTCTACTGCCCTAATGTGGTATGATTTGTCTTGTTAGTATGCAAAATAATATTTTTCATTGTATCTCAACACATAATAATAATAATAAATCAAATCAAAGTCTTCCAAAATTATTGTTTGACTCTGGGGACATATGAAATTCTTCCTCGTACAATAAGTAACAGCTCAATGGACTGGGTTTTTTGTTTGTCGATAATTGTGATTTCTTATCAGCAATCCTGGCAAAGACATGAACATAGTCTTTCTTCATAATACTACAATATAAATTAAAATATAGATATAAAAACTCAGTGGACCTAACATATAGAAACAACTGCTAAATAGCCATGCTACCTATTCAGTAGGTCTTTGGATGCTGCCTGAACTGCTGTGCTCTTCCAGCACCACTAATCCAGTACCTATTCAGTATGCAAACTCTTTTCGAGGTTGCAGGAGAAAGCTTTTCAATTGATCTTGACTCCACTGCAAGTTGCAATGTTTTGATGGGGATAGTCAGGTGCCAAGAGCACTATCACTCTTTCTCCCCTCTCTACCATTGCCATCAAAACAAATCAAAAGAAAAATCTAACAGTTAGCTATCTGTACCACCAGGCCACAAAATAAGCTGTCACTCTCAACAACAGTCAGTTACTGTCAACAGAAAAAAAGATCCAGCACAATTAGTCACTTCAAAAGGAAACATTTTCTCTTTCAGAACACCAGCCTTAACCAGACATCAGAAGAGAAGTTACAATTGAAATAAGAAGCAGACAATGCTGGAGCGACTCAGCAAGCTCAGCAGCATCTGTGGACAGCAAAACAGACATAACAATCCTCTTTGTAGAAATTATAACTGCGTTAAATTCAGATTACTCAGATCAAAAGCCTGTTTAAAAAAGCAGCAAAAGGCTGTCAAGACGTCATCTTTGTCTTTAAATTGTCTAGCAGGACAGATGAATTACACTCAATGACATTGTGTACGGCTTTAGGCAATGCTCCCCTTAATTGTACCTAAAGGTCTGCACATGATAATTAGCATGCTGATGCTGTTTGCAGAATTGATACACAGTTCCAGAAGAGGTTGCCATACACTTATCTTAAAGGTCTGCGCAGGAGCCAAAAAAAAAACAGGACAGCTAGATTTAGGATGCTGGAGCAATCATGTGATGATGTCACAGACATAAATAGTGTAATGTGGGTGGAGTTAAGGTGAGAGAAGAGTAATAAAACATTGAAAGCAAGGTAAATTCCTAAAGTCTAGCCCTGTAGATATTAGAAGCATATGCAAGGAAGTGTGGCCACCTTTGTGTGTGGCTGCATCAAACTGTGTGTGGATCCCCGGTACGCAAACACCAAATGTCACTACGTACTGGTCCTACCTGTCCCCGGTGTTATGAAGGATGGGCCTAGCCCCGTTGCCGCGGAACGTTCCAAGTAGTTGGACCGTTCCATATCACCTGTCCTTCGTAGAGAAGTTTATGAAGAAAAACACCTTTGACCACAAGTCCATCAGGAAGTGGTCAGCACGTAGTGTCCTTGAGACCCTTCGGGAAAGGGAGAGGGCGGACCCTATCGAGCAGTTCCCTGAGCAGACTGTCAAAGCCATTTGGCAGAATGCCTCATCGCCAGAACTTTCCAACAAGCACCAAGACATGGCTTGGCTGGTGGTGAGAAGGGCTCTGCCTGTGAGATCCTTTATGCACGCCCGGTCTCTCAGCCGCACCTCAAAGCTGCGGGGGGGGGGGGGGGGGGGGGAGGGACAAGACTGTCACACACCTCCTTCTGGAATGTGCCTACGCAGAAGAAGTCTGGAGAGGAATGCAGTGGTGTTTGTCGAGGTTCGTCCCGAGCAGTGCCGTGACGCGGGACTCCGTGCTCTACAGCCTGTTCCCCGGGACGCACACCGAGACGAACATCAACTGTGCCTGGAGGATCATCAACTCAGTGAAGGACGCTCTCTGGGCGGTCCAAAACCTGTTGATCTTCCAGCTGAAGGAGTTGACCCCGACTGAGCGTTGCAGACTGGCACATTCCAAGGTCCAGGACTACGTGTTGAGGGACGCGCTGAAGCTTGGGGCAGCTGCCACCAAGGCGCGGTGGGGAAACACTACCGTGTAACGTCTACCTGCCTAAGCACAGGGGGCCGAGGCAGGAAGGGGGCTCCACTGACCCCCCAGCTAAACATGTGGATAGTAATCATGCAGACCTGTATATATGAATGATTACTGTCTCTGTATGCAAAGAAATGGAATGTTTACGGATGTATGGTATGATTAATTGTACAGATCATCAATATATTTATGAATAAAGTATAGTTTTGAAATTTAAAAAAATGCAAAAAAGTGTGAGATCCTTTATGCATGCCCGGACTCTCAGCTGCACCGCATTCTGCGTTTGAAGTGGCTGCGGGAGGGACGAGACTGTCACACACCTCCTTCTGGAATGTGCCTATGCAGGAGAAGTCTGGAGAGGAATGCAGTGGTGTTTGTCGAGGTTCGTCCCGAGCAGCACCATGATGTGAGACTCCGTGCTCTACTGTCTGTTCCCCGGGACGCACACCGAGATGAACAGCAACTGTGCCTGGAGGATCATCAACTCGGTGAAGGACGCTCTCTGGGCGGTCCGAAACCTGTTGATCTTCCAGCTGAAGGAGTTGACCCCGACTGAGTGTTGCAGACTGGCACATTCCAAGGTCCAGGACTACGTGTTGAGGGACACGCTGAAGCTTGGGGCAGCTGCCGCCAAGGCACGGTAGGGAAAGACCACCATGTAAGATCTGCCTGTCTGAGAAGAACAGGGGGCCCATGCAGTCATTTGGGCTCTGCTGATGCCTCAGCTAAATATATGGACATATGATTGATAAACGTACAGACCTGTATATACAAATGATAAATTCTGATCTCCGCATGCAAATGTTTACGTATGTATGGCATGACCGACTGTACAGACCATCAAATTATTTTATGAATAAAGTATATTTTTGAAATAAAAAGAAAATGCAAGGAAGCATGTGCAGTGGATTGATTATCATTAGGTAGGTAATAGAGATATTGATTTTAACCTTTCAGTTGGGCAGTTTTGCAGAAATCTTAGCTGATGTTAGATGAATAAGACAGTTGTTCCTGAAGAAGAAAGATAGTTTAGAACTGTTAAGGAATAGATTACCTCAGTGCAGGAGTTTAGTCTTAATGTTTCAGATCAGAATTGGCTTGTTAAAATCCTGAACGGGTTATTTGTAGCTGAGAAAGTAAATGCTCAGTTTTAATGATGTCTCAGGGAAGAGGCTATCAAATTCTTTAGACTGGGACTTGAGGCAAAGCTAAACGAAACACCATACATGTGAGAGAAAAGGGAAATCTGTCCAGTGTAAGAAATATAGAAGAGTGCAGTTAGGATTACTGAGATTGTAGTTTACCATGCGATGCAAACTGTTTAATCCTGTGTTATATGTAAATTGTTTGCTTTATTCTATTTTATTGCTGTTTCTTTTGCATAATAAACTTCTGTTTTATTATATCTGCAATATTATGTGCTTGCAGACCATTTCATCAAAAGCACAAAAAAAAACAAAATATGATTTATCAAGCCAGATTTCAATCTTGGGTTTGTCTTGTGCAGTAATAATATTAGCTGGCATCACAGCAATATTATCAGCTGATTTTAATCTGTGTGCAGCCAAAGGGTGACGGGATGTTGTATGTAGTAGTGACACTCAAAGATCACACATTTGTGGAGAAAGCATGTATTGTCTTACAAAGTTACTTTGAATGTTTGCGCCAGAACTATATAACTCTTTTATACCTCGGAAATCTCCCATCCATTTGCAACATTAGCAATGACCAATTGTATCAGGGTCAATATGGGAGTTATCTTCCTGGTGACTGAACTTACAGAATGGAGCTCAGGTACAGTCACAGTGCCCAAGCTCAATGGCTCCAGATAAATTTGGGTGTATCTCAAACAAAGTAATAAAGCATTTGCAAGAGAAACTCATGCAATAGCAAAGGTTAATTTATTAAAACAATATCAGCAGAAAGATGTGATAAAGCGGTGAGCACTTGAGGTGTCTCAAGAAGAGAGACCAAGCAAACTCACTACTGTCATCCAGCTTTGCTATTCCACTGGTGGAAGGCTTCATCATAGAACATAAAGCATTGCCGTGCAGTACAAACCTTTCAGCCCTCGATGCTGTGCTGACCTGAGAAACCAATCTAAATCCCATCTAATCTACACTATTCTATTATCACCCGTATGTTTATCCAATGACCATTTAAATGCCCTTAAAGTTGGGAATCTACTCCTGTTTCAGGCAGAACATTCCATCCCCTACTACTCTCTGAGTACAGAACATACCTCTGACATCTGTCCTATATCTATCACCCCTTAACTTAAAGCTATGTCCCCTCATGCAAGCCATCACCATCTGAGGAAAAAGACTCTCAAGTCCACCCTACTTAATCCTCTGATTATCTTAATGTCTCTATTAAGTCACCTCTCAACCTCCTTCTCTCTAACAAAACAGCCTCAAGTTCCTCAACCTTTCCTCATAAGACCTTCTCTCCATACCAGGCAACATCCTGGTAAATCTCTTCTGCATCCTTTCCAATGCTTCCACATCCTTCCTATAATACGGTGACCAGAACATAGAACATAGAAAAATACAGCGCAGTACAGACCCTTTGGCCCTCGAAGTTGCGCCGATCCAAGCCCACCTAACCTACACTAGCCCACTATCCTCCATATGCCTATCCAATGCCCGTTTAAATGCCCATAAAGAGGGAGAGTCCACCACTGCCACTGGCAGGGCATTCCATGAACTCACAACTCGCTGAGTAAAGAATCTACCCCTAACATCTGTCCTATACCTACCACCCCTTAATTTAAAGCTATGCCCCCTCGTAATAGCTGACTCCATACGTGGAAAAAGGTTCTCATGGTCAACCCTATCTAATCCCCTAATCATCAGGTACACCTCTATCAAGTCACCCCTAAACCTTCTTTTCTCCAATGAAAACAGCCCTAAGTGCCTCAGCCTTTCCTCATACGATCTTCCTACCATACCAGGCAACATCCTGGTAAACCTCCTCTGCACCCGTTCCAGTGCCTCCACATTCTTCCTATAGTATGACAACCAAAACTACACACCATACTCCAGATGCAGCTGCACCAGAGTCTTATACAACTGCAACATGACCTCAGGACTCCGGAACTCAATTCCTCTACCAATAAAAGCCAGTACGCCATATGCCTTCTTCACTGCACGATTTACCTGGGTGGCAACTTTCAGAGATCTGTATATTTGGACACGAAGATCCCTCTGCTCATCTACACTACCAAGTATCCAACCATTAGCCCAGTACCCCATCTTTTTGTTACTCTTACCAAAGTGAATCACCTCACACTTCCCCACATTGAACTCCATTTGCCACCTTTCTGCCCAGCTCTGCAACTTATCTATATCCCGCTGTAACCTGACACATCCTTCCTCACTGTCAACAACTCCACCGACTTTCGTATCATCCGCAAACTTGCTCACCCAACCTTCAAGCCCCTCCTCCTGGTCATTTATAAAAATGACAAACAGCAATGGTCCCAAAACAGATCCTTGCGGAACACCGCTAGTAACTGCACTCCAAGATGAACCTTTACCATCAACTACTACCCTCTGTCTTCTTCCAGCCAGCCAATTCCTAATCCAAACCAATACTCCAAGTGCGGCCGAACCAGAGTTTTGTACACCTGCAACATGACGTCATGGCTCCAAAACTCAATCCCTCTACCAATAAAAGCTAATAGACTGTATGTTTTCTTAAAAACCCGATCAACCTGGATGGCAACTTTCAGGGATTTATGCACATGAACACTGAGATCTCTCTGGTCATCTACACTACCAAGAATCTTACCATTAGCCCAGATCTCTGTATTTCTTTACTCCTTCCAAAAAGTGAATCACCTCACACTTTTCCGCATTAAACTCCACTTGCCACCTCTCAGTCCAGCTCTGCAGCTTATCTATGCCCCTCCATAACCTGCAACATCCTTCTGCACTGTCCACAACTCCACCAACTTTAGTGTCATCCACAAACTTACTAATGCATCCTTCTATGCCCACATCCAAGTCATTTATAAAAATGACAAACAGTCGTGGCCCTAAAACAGATCCTTGTGGGACACCACTGGTAACTGAACTCCAGGATGAACATTTCCCATCAACCACCACCCTCTTCTTCTTACAACTAGGCAATATCTGATCCTCAATCCCATGTCTCCATATTTTCTGCAATAGCCTACCTTAGGGAACCTTATCAAACACCTTAAAATCCATGTACACCACATTGACCATTTTACCCTCATCCACCTGTTTGGTTACCTTATCAAAGAACTCAATAGGGTTTGTGAGGCATGACCTATCCTTCGCAAAACCATGTTGACTAGCTCTAATCAAATTATTTCTTTATGGATGATTATAAATCCCATCTCTGATAATCCTTTCCAACACTTTACCCACAGCCGAAGCAAGGCTCACTGGTCTATAAATTACCAGAGTTGTCTCTACTCCCCTTCTTGAACAAGGGGGCAACATTTGCTATCCTCCAGTGTTCTGGCACTAATCATGTAGACAATGACAACATCAGGAACAGAGCCAAATGCTTTGCAATCTCCTCCCTGGCTTCCCAGAGAATCCTAGGAAAAATCCCACCCAGCCCAGGGGACTTAACTAGTTTCACACTTACCAGGATTGCTAACACGTCCTCCTTGTGAACCTCAAATTTTCATCAACTGTTACCATCATAAGACCAAAAGACTTATTTCTTCATGAAACATTTTGCATTCTCACTACTTTATCACACCTTTCTGTCAATACTGTTTCAACAATTAAGCCTGTGGTGTCACTTATGTCTCAAAGATTTTTCCAATACCATGCTTTCAACATTTACAGGGACTAGAAAGCATCTAATACCAAACGGTTGACATACTCATATATGAAGCTATCTAGCTACATGATAAATGATTACTAATTTTATTCATTCATGGAATGTGGCTATTGTTGATTAGACCAACATTAGTGCCCATTCCAAATTGGTCAGAGGGCAGTTGAGTCAACCACATTGCTGTGAATCTGGAGTCATATTTTGGCCAGAACAACTCTCTAAAAGACATTAGCGATCCAGATTTTCTTTGAACAACAATTGACAGTGGATACATGGTCTCTTTAGACAAGTTTTATTTTTCTTCAAGTATTTTTAATTGAATTCAAATGTTACATCTGCCACACCTCAGGATATTAGCCTGTGGTTCTGGACTACTGGCCCAGTGATATTACAACCACAACACCATCTCCTCAATTTAATATCCTCAGAGGTTTATAAATAGCCTTTCTGTCTAATCACAATTATGACTTCTCTCAGGATGCCATTCATTTCCTGGGACATATCATCACAAGCTGATTCCCAGAAAACTAAAGTGCTACAAGACTTTCAGACTCCACATCAGTGCATATTTTCAGTCTGGGTCTGGTGAATCGATTGGCTAAGTTTTACCACCTGTCACCTCTGTTACAGAATTCTTGACAAACTTGCAAACTTGGTTTTAAGACACAGATAGACTTTCAGAAGATTAAGGCCATGTTGATCTACACTGACATCTAAGTCCATTACAATCCAGCATATCTCATGATTATTGTTATGCCTCCCAAACAGAATACTGGAACTCAAACAGTCTTTGAAAATTGTCTTTGAATGCTATTTTTCCAAAGGACTGGAGAAACCTAAATTGTCTTACTAAGTTACTTTGAAAGTTTATGTCAGAACATGTATCTGGTTAGTTCTTTTTCAGGAGCAACTGCAAGTTTATTGAAAATATATACATTACACTTCAGGGCATTATCAAATACAAAAACCCATTACGGCATCATTGAGAAAAAAGATTTTAAAAATTATGTTGGAATAATTCCAATTACATTTGGGGTCTCAATTATGATTGAGACTGATAACAAACATTTGATTTCCTTATTGGATGAAAAAATAATCAAAGTACCTCTTCATTAAAACCGATTTTGCCTCAGATTTATGAGATTCTCTGCTGATACAGTATATGATCAAAGCAAGTGTCAGATGTCAGCAGATGTTATTTCCAGAGGCATGCTTAATTTATTCAGATCTGATGATAAAAAGTTTGGGGTTGAACTACACCCATATGCCCAGTCAACAGCATTACCTTGGGAGGGTACGTTCAACCAAACTAAAAGCAAAAGCCTGAATGCATCATTGTGCAAAGGATTGTTGACAAGGATGAGTTGGAGCTCATTTGGAGACTTACAATCAAGCCTTAATTTGAACACAGGCACCACTTCTCTGTTTGTGCTGTAAGGAACAGCTGGATAGGCTGGGACTTTTCTCTCTGGAGTGTAGAAACCTGAGGGGTGATCTTATAGAGGCTTATAAAATCATGAAGGACATAGATAAAGTGCATAGCCAAAGTCTTTTCCCCAAGGGAGGGGAGTCCAAAATTGGACAGCATTGGTTTAAGGTGGGAGGGGAATGTATTGAGAGACCTAAGGGGCAACTTTTTCACACACGAGGTGGCGCATATGTGGAACAAGCTGTCAGAAGTGGTAGAAGTGGATACAATTACAACATGTCAAAGATATTTGGACAGGTACTTGATGGTAAAGGTTTAGAGGGATATGGATCAATTGCAGATAAATGGGATTAGTTCAGTTTAGGAAATCTGATTGGAATGGATGAGTTGGGCTGAGGACCCTCTTTATGAGCTGTATTAGTCTATGACATTATGACTCTATGACTGTATATGTCAATGTAACCAACGTTAAAATTAAACCACTGAGACCTGCACACAGATTAATATATGATTCTCTATATCGTAAAATGCAGAAGAGCACCACTGGATAATATACTCCAAAACATTCAATCACTTTCACAATACTAGTTAATTTAATAGTCACTTTTCTTTTAAGATCAAGGCCCTGTCATCAATTACATTGCATTCAATTTTACTAACATTTACTAAATACGACAAATGAGATTAGAAACACCTTTGGCTGTCAAAAGGTTCCTTATTCCACAGTAGGCCACCCCATCCAACACACACTTCAAAGAATCTTCAAAGAAGCCATAAACATCCCTCATAATAGCTTGTGCTGCTTCATCACAATTTACCCACAATAGAGGAGGTAAGGACATGATTACTGCCTGCCGTTTCACTGTCCTCAGATTATATAGTCCTACAAGATGGAAATCCTAGTTTCCATTACAACCTACCAATTTAAAATCAATTTTTATACTCAATAATGTTGGATTTTTTAACACAGACGTGGACATAAGAAAACCAATATGTAGCTCGTTTTTACATTTGTGCAAATTCTTCTACTTTATTTTGACCAGGATGTGGAAAGGACAACCAATCACCCCAACCCAACAATATTCATTCTGCTTTGTTCTGAAAACATAACTGACTGATTTTTTTTTGCTTAATTTGTGCCATTGTTTTCGCTGTTCAGCATATCTAACCTATATGAACCAAAAAAGATATCACTAAAAATGCCATTTATCTTCATTATTCATCTCAAGTTCAAAAGATTCCACAAAAACTCTTACGGTTAGACTGAGCATCATGCCAAATCAAATTCCTGCAGTGTTCACCATTGCCAAAGCCACTGTCATAGCAAGGGTTTTCCCATTGGCAGGAATCATTGTTGGGTGCAGTGGGATAATAGAAATGTTGTTGCACAAACCCTTTACATTCAACAAGTGTTTCCCCCATTCTCCCTTTTGTTCTTTTTTCCTCATTGTGCGATAAACATCTTTCTCATTTAATCACTAATTACAATTTCTTTTACGGCCTCTTCTAACTAGGAAAGCATTATGTTGACAGTTCTCTCCCATACTTTGTTGCCAAAAGCTGTATAATTTGCTTTTGAGATGCCTCTGTTCATTTCTGCACGTGTCAATAACGCTACAACAAAGAAATATTAATTCTGCAAGTTTGAATTAGAATTAGCTTTATTGTCACAAGTACTGTTGTCTGCAGAGAGGACATTAAAAAAACTTGAATTAGATGTTTAAGTGTTATGTCGGAATAGAAAGCTCTAAACATCAATGAATTGTTTCCCTGTCAATAGCAAGATCCAAATCTTACATTTATTAAAATAAAATTACATTTAATTGAGCTATACAGTTAATGAAAATAGGTCTCAGAGACATAGACATGACTGGAATACATCTCTGTCACCCCATTTTGTCCCAGTGACATGTTGAGGATTCCTAATTACACTAAGATTCTGAGAAAATGAAATAAGGTTTACATTCTTATTCCCTTATATTTTAAATCAGTAAATTTATGCATCATAAAGAACATGTTCTACAAGATACAATGGATACAACTGAGCATAAAGTAATCATTTGAAATGTACCACACTTTATATTACAGAGGGATAATGTACACACACATATAACTGGAATGAAGTGGTATAAGATCCAGCAGCAATGCAGCAAGCTCTTGACACTATCTTCTTTATCTCTGGCTTCTCTACACTTTAAAGACCTCTTGATAGCACCAGTTCTCCTTCAGCCAAGGAAAGGAAAATGACCTATATGTTGGGTACCACCTCAATCAACATCTGTGACACACTGATGAACAACTGTCAAGAGATGTGACTCAGACTAGATAAATGGAAGCATATCCTTTTTTATCAAGTTATCCTTTCACTGTTCATTTGTGACAATTGCTACTTAGATCAGTAATGGTTTTCCTTCATATATTTTCGTTTTAATCACGAATGAGCAAAACTGTATCACAAGTGGTAAATGTTAAAAGATTAACAGATACAGTCTTACACTGATCAATATTCCAAATCCTTCAAGACCCAGTGAATGAATAAGTACCTCCAATAAAAGAAAAAAAACATTTGTAATTCAATGCAACAGAAGCACTACCACTTGATTTTATTTGGGTTTTAAGAAATTAGATCCAGAGGTTGTTTTAAGATCTCGACAAAGCAGTCTGTTTTACTCTGCTTCAGTCAATAATGTTGCTAAATAGATTAGACCATTTGACAGCACTGACAGCAATTCCCTCAAGAGGACAGGCAACATACTTTACAGTAGGACACGGGGGTGAATGACTGCCATCATTCAACCTGACAAGATGTACACGGCTAATGGTTACACACTGCTAACAGTAAAAGGTGATGTGGTTTCTAATTCCTGTTCACCCATCCCAATTTCTTTTGATGGCTACTTAATGTCAGGGAGTACGCTACTGAAAATAGTTTTCCAGAATTCACAGCAACCATATTCTGTTCAGACACACAATAAATATCTACAATCTTTCCCACCTCAGAATGTTAAATGAAACATTCAAGGGAGCTGGATTAGTTGAACAAATTATGGATCATAGCTGCCATGTGAGTCTGAGTTGATGCTCACTTTATCAAAGAAAGTAGCTTCTTATCTGCTTCTTGACTGGTGCATTCTGCTGACAGCGAAAAGATTTTAAAGAAGAAAAAGGAATCCATTCTGCCAGTTAGCACAAAATGGTAACGATGATAAAATAAAAACTGAAAGTGCTGGAGATCCTCAACAGGTCTGGCAGCTTCTGTGGGGAGAAAGGTAAAATTTGTTTTAAATCCAGTGTGCTGCTTCTTCAGTGTTTCAGGATTTCAGTATTTACGATAACATGGGCCACTACATTTGGCAAAAACTCTGTGATCCCTCTATTTCCATCTTTTCCATCCACTAATAGTTACCCTGCTCTCTTCATGCCTCCATGTTTAGGGATACAGATCCCGCTGCAATTCAAAATTGAATTTTTGATTCAAGAAACATTAGTTTGTGAAAGCTAACCAACTCTTTTCCAGTAAAATACAAAAAATTATCAGTTAATAGAAGGAGGAAGAAAGGAGTGGAATAGATTGAGTATGGAATGCAATCAGCTGTGAGAGTACATGGGACCAAAACCAAATATTTGTTCATTGGAATCTGCTGCTACCATAATTTGTTTTTAATTGTCCACAACCATTCTAAAATGGATGTGACAGGACTACTGAATTTTAATCTTATCCAATAGTTGTGGAGTCTTTAAGCTCAGAATTATATCTGTCACAAAGCTGTGGCTTGATTGACCTGTGGATGAAGAGTCACCAGACTTGAAACATTAACTCTGCTTTCTTCCCACAGATACTGCCAGACCTGCTGAGTTTCATTACCAATTTCTGTTTCTATTTTTGCTCATTCTATCATTTTCTTGAAGCCACTTCCCCTTATCTCCATGGGTCCACTATTCTCCCTGATTGTGTTCATTTGAAATTTTGTGACACGGCTTTCCTTTGGCCATCATCTCTTCGAACAGCCATTCAAAACATCTTTTTATTAAACTATATCATTTTTAAGTGCACACCCACTTCTACAAACACAAAGAAACTATTCATCCTTTTGTAGTCTACCAATACTTGCCTGGTTAGGAGTCTTTGCCTGGTCTAGAATTTCTACACATTACTATCCCAATGGCTACAGCACAGCAGATGGTAAGCCATTAACTTTTGAGGATTTTGATTACGCCTACAGCCTTCAGTTATTCCCTAACACAGAATCAGATTTTTTCTTCTCTGCCTTACCTGGTACCCCTTAATCTGTATGTTAATAAATTGCATCAAACCCTTACTGGACCTGGCTGTGTCTGGGATTTGAGACCAAAAATCAGAAGTAAATCATCCAGATGCTGCTCCTCATTCTGGAGAGTTTCCACTTGGCATTCCTCAGGAGATTCAAGTCAAAGATAGAGATGTAGTTGTAGATGTGTTCACTCAGGAGAACCTCATCTCTCGAGAACTGTCTTATCTTAGTCTTCTTCTAAAGGAACACATGAACAAATTCCAGGAGCAGATCTTTGAGCCTGCTCCTCTGTTTAATAAGATCAAGGTTGATCATCTTGTGAACTCAAGTCCACATTTGTGCCTATGCCCTACCTTTTATCACCTTGGTTAATAATAATACATCCAACTCTGCCTTAAAAACATTGAAGGACTCTCTTTCAGGAAAAGAGTCCCAAAGACTCAAAATTCTCGGTGAGAAAGAAAAAGTTTGCCTCATGTCTGTTTTAAATGGGCAAGCTGTTATTTTTAAACAGTGACTCCCTAATTCTAAATTCTCCCATAAGTCTATCCTATAATGACCCCTCAGGATTTTTCAATACAGTCACATTTTTCTCTTCCAAACTTCAGCGAATACAAACTTGGTCTATTCAACTTTCCCTTATACATTTGTTCATTCCAGATATTAGTCAGGTGATCAAACTGTTCACTTTATTCCAGCAATGGTCTTACCAACACACTGCATACTGAATCATAAACTCACTACTTTTGTATTAAATTATCTGTACTGTAAATGATTCCAATTACTAGCTGCACTTCCATTTTTATCATGAGTTTCATGCACTAGGACATCCAGTCCCTCGTTCTGGTTCATTATAAGTACTTTTCAACTATAACCAAGGACATCCAGGGACAGACAATAAAACACTGGTCTAACCAGCAATGCCCTCATCCCACAATTAAATTAGAAAGAAATACTGATCAAAGAATTAAATGGTAAATGAAGTTCTTATTTAATTATTGCGCCATACACACATGAACTGAAACAAGGATTGGAGTAAAAAAAAACACATCTTCTTTCCCGTTTTTCACTGAAATCTGACTCTCACCAATTTCCTGACTTTTGTACTCTATTCACGTTGAATATACTTTGCAATAACTTTGGGTCCCTGGCAAATTGTTCTCACTGCCCTCAGAAAGCAGCCCTTCAGGAGCTCCTAGCTCCCTGTACAAGATGGCGTTTCTCCTTCAGCTCCTGACCACGGCTTCCTGTGTCACATCTGTAAAGCATTTGCCTCTTTCTGCTTCACTTATATTCTCTTCATTTGCATCAGTGACAGTCAACAGTTGCCTTCTTTAACTCAGTGTGACTTCCCTTTGTGAAAGACAGATGGTCCTTGGGTATTGGAGGTCAGTTGGGATACATGCAAACTTCAAACCCGTTTCAGTGGTTGCTGTACATGCAACAGCCAACAATGTGAGTCACTGTGAGCTGAAATCAAGGAAAGGAGAAGATAGCACAATATTTACAAGCTGACTGCCTCAGTGCAAAAAGGCACAGACAGATTGTGATTTAAAACTTCCTTGCCCACAAACTGACCTCAACAAACATTTCCCCCTATATATTTACCCTTCTGAAATACAGGCAAAACCACCATAAGCTCAGATGAGTAACCTTTCTCCACAAGGCATCACAAATCTAAGAATTATTATCAAAATTCTAGTCAGCCAAGGGAAATAATCGACGTCAAGCATTAATTGGTTAGTAACACATCAAGTGTTAAAATCACGGGCAGACAGAGATCAAATGCACAATACAACTTCTTAACCTAATACTGTCCATAGGTTAAATAGACAGTAACTTTCAATATTAAGTGGTTTCCTATTTCTTCTGAACTCCCGAAAGATGCACTTTTTAATGAATATAGTGTGAGTGAGGGGGAGATGAAAGTGAAAATTATTCCTTTTTGTCATTTTGTGTGGATAATGACCATGTGAAATGAGGAGCAATAATGTCAAGTATGAAGTGATTCACTCCTGACTGGTGAAAACAGAGCTGTGTGTATGGAATTTTAAACAGTTCCTTCAAATATCAGGGGTCAACTTTAATAAAATCTATTCCAATGTTTGAAACCGTGAACACTGCAAAAGGAAGAGTCAGTATTGTGTTTCCTCCATTACTCATAAATGCTTCCTACAATTGCAGTCATGCTATTAAGAAACACAATGTAGATATATAATTTTTTTAAAAAACTGGAGTGTGAAAAATCCTACATAACAACTTAAGGCTTAACTACAGCATAAATACAAATACATAAATAGAAATACAAATGCAGACAAATTGACATCGCACAAATAAATTTCTTTCCGTCCTGTACATTCATTTTCGAAACATTGTGAGTGTCTGAAAAGGTCAAAATTATTAGAGGGGAAGAGGCATCATGTAATTGTTGCAAAATTGCAGTAACTTGTCAGCACAAGCTGTGTAATTCAAAATTTCACATCCACCATCTTAAGAAGAGAGCAACCATTTTGTGTCTCATCATAAATTGTGCTCAGACAGAAGTTTTCACATTTGAAACACTATCCTCGGGAAGATATTCCAATTGTAAGCCTTTAAACAGTTGACTGCAACTTTCCAAGAAAACTTCACCTCTGAATATCAGGTGATGGTCTTTTTTTTTTCAAGTACTTAGCTTATTATTTTCTTGGACTGTTAGCAGACAAATTGACATCCATCTGCTTCCACTCTATGGCATAGATACCTCTTCCCATAACAGACAGAGAAAATATGATGCTGTGTCACCAACATGTGGAGGAATTGAGGTCAAGTCACATTTTCAAAATCGATGATGGCAATCAGGCATCAAGGTTTTCTGGGCCCAAGGCCGATAAATCGAGTTGGGATACATAATAGCCATGATCTAATTGTATGTCAGAACAGATTTGAAGAGTTGTTCTTGCCATTTTCTCCAACAAGCATGTTAAACACTCCAAAGATTGAACTATGCTGAAACTTCATGCAGACCTCTGCATATCTAACTCTCTGGCTGAAATTTCCTTTGTATATCGGGAGTTTCCCTGCCCTGGCAAATTTTAACTTCAGTTGTCTGTTTGCTCGCTGAACTAATGGGTTTATTCTCAGATGTTTATTCATCACCCTGCTAGGTAACATCATCGGTGAGCCTCTGGTGAAGTGTTGGTGTTCTGATCCGCTTGTTATTTATGTGTCTTGGCCCGTTGTGGTGGGTGATCTCATTTCCAGTTCTGTTTCTGAGAGGTTGGTAAATGGGGTCCAAATCGATATACTTGTTATTGGAGTTCCGGTTTGAATGCCAAGCCTCGAGGAATTCCTGTGCGTGTCTTTGGTTAGCCTGTGCCAGGATGGATGCATTGTACCAGTTAAATTGGTGTCCCTCTTCGTTTGTGTGTATGGATACGAGTGATAGTTGGTCAGGTCTTTGGGTAGATGAAAGTGAGGACTGCAGATGCTGGAGATCAGAGTCAAAATATTTGGCGCTGGAAAAGCACGGCAGGTCATGCTGATGAAGGGCTTATGCCCGAAACATCAACTCTCCTGCTCCTCCGATGCTGCTTGACCTGCTTTGCCTTTCCAGTACTACACTTTTTGACTCATGTCTTTTCGTGGTTAGTTGGTGCTCATTTATCCTGGTGGCTAGTTTCTTGCTGGTTTTATCACCAGTTCCGACTGGAAAAATGCATCTATCCTGGGACAGGCCAAACAACAAGGCGCACAGGAATCCCTGGAGGCCTGGCAATCAAACTGGAACTCCATTAACAAACATATCAATTTGGACCCCATTTACCAACCTCTCAGAAACAGAACCAGAAATGATATCACCCACTGCAACAAACTAAGACCCATAAGAGTGAGACAGAACACCAACACTTCACCGGACACTCAATGATGATGTTACGTAGCATGGTGAGGAAATGTCTGAAAACAAACCCACCAGCACAGCCAGCAAACAGATAACCTGATCCACAACCTGAAGCTCCAAATCTTCTCCAGAATCTCAAAGCTTACCTTATCATGTGAACTGATGAAATTTTTCAAAATAATGTGCAGTTTCTCAACAACTGAAGTTTATTATTTTTATAACATCGGAAAGTCTGACCTGAATCTGGAGCCTAGTTATAATAATATCTGTAAATCATTAGCAAAACGAGCATAGCCATTCATCTCTTTCAGTTATTCTTCATGTGAACTATATGGACATTTTGTCCAATTTGCTAAACTCCCCTCCATTCATTGTGAGCTAAGGTCAATGTTTACATTTTCATGGCAATAGACTCATTATTCCATTCTTTCTGAATATATGGTATTAAGTTGCTTACTTGGAGGACAAAATGTGGTGCTGCACACTCTTGACTCTGACCTCCAGGGTCTGCAGTCCTCACTTTCTCCTGGAGGACAGAATGACTCTGGTTTTAGGCTGACGTGAGGTGCTGATCAGTTCTGCTTGATTCAGCACGAGAATGAAATTATTTTTTAGGAGTCAACTGTGATTTTTCATTAGTTGTTCTCTCAGCTTGGTCTGGGTCAGAAGGCCTTTTGTTGAGCTTGCACTGAAGTATCACATGCACTTTGCTTTTCTGTCTATCAGACACTAGTATTTAAGGAATTTTAGCCATTGTTGGTGTCTCATGGAATAAAATCACCGACTTGGTGGCAAGGCAGTGCAACTTACATTATTAGAAAATATTCTTTATTGTTGAAATTGAATTGCAGTAATCATTCCACAGGACTGGGTAAGTGGTTGCAGTCACTTCCTGGGCTTCTTTTCTGCAATGCATGATTACCCGTCACTATTTTAATGTGAAACCTAGTAAGATTTTTTGACAATTTGTTTTGAAAGTTGTTGAAAAGACGCAACAAGGAATGTATGTGTCTTTACTTTATAACTCCTTTGCATGGTTCTTATTGTACATTCTGGATGCATAAACAAACAAAATAAAATCATCCACCTTGAATGAACGTCAATTTTCTTCAAATGGTAACAGAACTCACCTCCTGTAATCCCTTCTTGTGGTCATAGAGTCACAGAGACTAACAGCACAGAAACAGGCCCTTCGGCCCAACGTGTCCATGCCTCCCAGTTTTCACAATTAGTCGAGTCCCATTTGTGTCCATTTGGTCCATATCCCTCTGTACCTAAATCTCCAGGTACCTGTCCAAATGTTTCTTAAATGACAAAGTTGTATTATACTACCTCCAGTCATCATGCGAGATCCTGCTGGATTACTTAAAGAAATAACGGCTAAGTTATTTAGATAAAAAGCAGATGGCTTACAGTATCGTCTTTGTGTATTACACAATTTAAGAGTGGGAGACTATCTCAAAGTAGCATCACTACAAAAAAAATATAATTCCGCAGAACCAATGAAGCTTATAAAGAATCCTGTAAGGGATGCCAACATGTGAAGATGTTGAAGGTCTTGAAAACTATTTCATCTTGCTAATCTATTGTGTTTCACTATTGTAAGCAGGTTCCACTCAAAAAAAAGGTCTCTAAGACCACTTCCTTCCTTGGATGTGTGGAGTCTGAATAGTTTTCTGCAGATCTTTAGAAAGTCATGTTTTGATTTGTTTGATTAAAAACCAAAATACATTTACAATAGAGATGATTATGGATTTGTTTCCTTTTACACTAAGTACACTTGACACTAAACCTTCTAGCTTTTGGCTCACAGTTGGATTTTCAAAAGATATAATTACATGGAGAGTTTGGTAAATAGATACCACTGGTGTGGTTATCAGAGTGTGTATCTTGCACTGTGGAGTGTGGCAGTATGCAAAACAAGTTGTGCCCATGAGTACTAACGCAATATAAACTGGAGTTTAGCGATTTTGAGAAATATGCAATGACAGCTGAAAGAACAGCATCATCAACTGGTACTCACTATTTAAAAATACCTTGTTTATGAACATAATAGTGTCTAATCAAAGAAAGCAAAGCTGAAAAATAGTGCTTAAAACTATATGACTAAAGTTCCCAGCAAATTTTGAAATGGCTTATTATATAACTAAACACCTAGTAAAGCTGTTAGTTTCCTGAAGAGTGCCTATCTACAAACTGCACCCCTCCCCCACTGAATTGGAAATTCCATCATCCGTGCAGTACTTTATCTTAATAAGGTTGCCAGTAAAATAAGTTCATTTGGCCATTTCATAAATTCAATGCATCAACTGTGAAATGCATTTAGACGATGTTGGATGTACCCCATAAAGAAGCATATACAGAAAATGGTCTGTGAGACTGCCATAATATTCAGGATGAAACATTTTTTTTCCCATAATAAGGCACTGATCCAAAAAGCGAATATATTGGCTGCACAAGAAGGAAGATAAAACCCATTTTCTATTCAGCACATGTTCCAACTGTGTGTTGTTGAGAACACCTGCTCAGAATTTGCTCAGATAAGAAAGAAGCCGTCACTTACAAGATCATAAAGCAATTACCATTTCATTACTACTGTATTTTCTGTGTCTTTCCAAAGCCAATAGTACAGCAACACATTGAATTGAAACAAATCTTGTATTGTGGAAAACCACTAAAAAATTGCTAAAACTGGACTATATAATGGTTAATGACCTTTATGATCACTAACAGTAATAGGTAGGTTCTCATTTATCCTGAACTGTAAATAATCATTTCATTGTACAGGACATTTAAAAAATATTAATACTTTCTTAGTTATTAATTTTTTTGAATAAACCAATTGTTTCATGTGTAAAGCTGAATGTAGGTACTAATTGTTTTAATTTTCTGCCGTGAATTCCAGGCAACTTAACCAAATGGCAAGACTTCCAGTTTGAATTTTCCGTCTGGTCTTCCTCACAGTGAAATAGTCTACCCTGCAGCGAAATCCTACACCAACTAAATATTAGTTCTCAATGAGGTGACACTGTCTGAAATACAAAGCAATGAAATATTATGGCAGTTGTCCAGAAGTCCTAAAATGGTTCTCACCATAGAATTAAGATGCAGGAGAAAAAGAACAGAAAAAATAAAGGAAGGGATATTGTGCAAATATAATGAAGTAGCGAGCTTCTTCATGTGGCTTCATTCCTATTTGCACATAAGTGTCACTCAAAATCCTTATGAGCCTGGTAGATTGTACCACATCACTGGTTGCCATAGTTACCTTAGGCATAATAATGTTGCCTTTGTAACCAGACTGGGCAAACACAACATAAGCCATAAACAGAAAAGAAAAATAAAGCTGAGATTGTTATTGGATTTAAAGCATTGTAGCATTTACAAGAAATGTTTTGCAAGTAGACAGTCAGGCAGTCACTATAGTAACAGTGACAATAAATTATGGGTAAAAATCAGCACTTTAAAGTGGCCATCCAGAGTTGTCATGTTTTCAACAAAGTACGAAAGTACTGTTGTCCGCAATTCATCCTTTCTTCTGTTGAAACTGCAGAAAGGTGAATTATCAATACAGAGAATTCAAAGTAGACATTCATAATTAACCATTAATTATGTATTATGTGCCCTTGTGAAAATAAATGTGATCTCTAAGGTAGCTTGAAAATTGAAAAGCCATTAAACTCAATGCAAACAACATCCACTTATAATTATTCTCAAGTATGTGTCAATAGGTAAACGTTGGTTTCATTTAAAAGCTATTGCATTCCACATTCAAATATTTGTAAATGGTTACGTCCTGGCTTCATTTTAACCAACTTACTGCCTTTGTGCTGTCAACCCCTATGAGTCTACGCTGAGAAACATGAAAATATTAAAACAAAAAAAAGCTTATCTGCTGATCTTAACTAATTTCCATTTGTTATGTGTACTGTCAGTCAGTGATGCAGTTGCCTTTATACAAGGTATGGTGAGGGATTGGGAATTCAGGTTTTTCTCATGATTGGGATAATTCCCAGCTTTAGAAAGGTGACCCAAAAAATGTCAAAAACAACCATTGTATTCCTATTTTTGAACACTTGGTCAATGGTCTTGTGTGACTTGATGTTGCTAGAGAACATCTAAATACTTCTGAAATGTTATGGGTGTTTCTACCTCTACCACCCGACACACAAGTCAGATTCCCACCATTGTCTGGATGAAAAATAAATCCTCACATTCCCTGGAAGACTCCTACCCTTCCCCTTAGATCCATGTCCCCTGGTCATTGATCCCTCTGGCAGGAAGAAAGGTTTCTTCTTGTCTGTCCTGTCTCTTAATCTTAATCATTTTCCTCCTCAGTCTCTCTGCTGCAAGGAAAACAAACACAGTTTATCGAACCACTTTTTATAACTAAAACTTGCCAGTCTGGGCAACACCTTGGGAAATCTCCTCTGCACCCTCTCCAGTGCAATCACACATCCCTCCCATAACATGCATTACCGAACTGCACTCTAACTGTGGCCCAACCAATATTTTATACAGTTTCAGCATTACCTTCCTGCTCTTAAACCCCATGCCTCAGCTAATAAAGGCAAGTATCCTTTACCCCTTCTTAACCACTTTATCTATCTGTTCCACTATCTTAAAGGAGTGATGGACATGCATACCAAGAACCCTTTGATCTTTGAAGCTTCCCAGTGTGCTAGTATTCACTATGCAATCCCTTGTCATGTTTGTTCTGCCAAATTGCATTACCTCACATTTATCTGGATTGAATTCCATTCACCACTGATCAACCCATCTGAACAGCCCATTTATATTCTCCTTGTTCACTATTTACTGCCCCAGCAATTTTCATATCATCTGTGAACTTACTGATCAACCCTCCTACATTCAAATCTAAATCATTTATATATACCACAAACAGCAAGGGGCCCAACACTGATCCCTGCGGAACCTCAATGTACACAAGCTTCCAGTGACAAAACACCCCTCGACCATCATGCCCTGCAAATTGTGAATCTGCTGAAAAGCATTAAATACAGCAGGACATTAAAACATTATCTGGAAAGTAGAAATGCAGAGCTATAAAGGGATGGTGATGCATGATGATGGTAGAGGGGAATAGAGCACAGATGTTATTCTAACCAGAGAGACGTTGCAGTTGCATTCCTCAGCAGTCATTAAACACATTGCTTCATTTTAAGACTTCAATTGCATTAACTTGGGCATAGAAAGGGTGGTATTAAAATTTGTGGATGGTACAAAGCCTGGCAGCATAGTAGTGAATCTCAGTGGAACCTGGATAAGTAGGCAACATGGGCAGAAGGATGGAAGATGAAATTTAACTTGGGTAATTGTATAATGCTGCACTTCTGACAGTAACACGAGGCAAGAGGCAGTATAATTTAAATGGTGCATTTTCGAAGTTCAGAAAATACTTCTTAAACACCCTCTTAGCTTTCCCATGCACCTTCAAAGATCTGTGAATTTGTACTGTAACTTGCACCTTGCTCAAAATAGGACCACTTCAATGAAATGCCCCCCACCCACCAATATGGCTAATAACAACTGCTGGGTAACACAATACACACTTCCTTCCAGTCAGAACAATATCTGTTCACCAATTCTCTTTACCATCAACATTTACGATTGCTTATTTAATGCCCTGTGCTTCTATCTTCCAAATGATTCTGTTGCTTGGCTCTTTAGCAAATACCTTTTAATCGAACACATGTACATCTATTGTGCCTTTTTTTTAAGCCTCCCTCTTACTTCTTTAAAGAACTGAGTTAGCCACTTGCTGGGGTCAATATAGTTTTATAATAGAATGCCCATTATTCCACAGACACGATTGCAAATATATTATCAATACAACAACTTTATGCTTAACCATGTTTTGCTTCTAAATCCTGAGATGCGAACATTGTGTGCACAATTTATTCTCCAGCAGTATAACGCTTCATGTACTGACATTATCAACTGGTACAGTGCAATATGGATATACTTCAGTTTCACGATAGAGGCCAATTTACTGCAAGGCTACCAGTCAGCAACATACTTATCCTGCCAAGATTACAGTTTAGTACCAATGGGTCTCACACATCGTAGCCTCTTGCAAATGTGCCAAGAAAAGTATCCAACGGCTAGCCAACTGTCAATTGTGAAATCGTTATTTTACATCAATGGACATGGCTGCATTACTTAAACTGGCTACACCTTGAAGAATTAAAAAAAAGTTTAATATTCCAAGGATTGCTGGTCAAAGCATTACAGAATAATTCCAGCTCTTTAACTAATAGAGCAGTCATTGACTTACATGCTGTACACCACAAACACTAACAGACCATTTTAACCTGTTTTACAGAGGAATCAAACCCTCCTTGCAGAAATGTGGTTGTGTCAAATTAATAAATGCAATTCAATGGACAGGAAATTCCTCCAATTGACAGTCACATGCATATTTTGGCACCTATCTCGAAAGAAAATATGCCCGTGTGTTTTGTCACAGCAACAGTAAGTAAGTCTTAACTAGATTTTCAGGATAGATATTTACATTCTAAATTCAGATAATAAGTGCAACAACAATTCATGACAATTGTCAGCAGTCAATCAGAAATTATGCATTACTATTGCAGGAACTGTAAATGAGTCATTTGTCCTCTGAAAAATGTGTATTTTTTTTTTCCAAGAACTATGAACAACTTTAATTTATTATAATGAGAGAAAAAAATTACTATGAGTATGCTCACTGTAAACAAATCCTAGGAGTCACTACTGCCCAGAAACACAATTTAGTCACTACATGAATGTTTTGATTGCAAAGTTGGTCAGAGGCTGTTTATTCTGAGTGATGTATTTCCTAATTACCCACTATTACAATGCATAAAGTGGAATACTTACTGCACATAGAGATATTGTTATTTCTTTAGGAATACCCATTGGGCATACCTTTAACATAAAGACTGTACTATTTTAAGAGGGCAGCTGACTGCCAATTTCTCAAGAGCAAAACGTGATGAATAATAAATTTTGACCTTTTCAGCCCTGCCCACCTCCCATAAGCATGATAAGGAATCTGCAGAATTTACAAATGAATGCAGCAGTCTATGCAATGTAATATAATTCTAACAGTTGGATCACTTTAAGTTTACAAATGTACTGCAATATTAGCTTTTCCATTAGGTGGAGAACTAGCCAAGCTTAGACAGAGTTATGAGTCAATTCTTGTTCCCTTTTCCCCGTTACAAAAATAAAATTTATGTGAGCGCTATGTTGTATCCAGTGTATGCTGGTCCTTCTCAATTCAGGTTTCATAAACAGATCTGCAGATCTTTCACTATTTATGACGGTCAGCTGCTCACTAATATGCTGCACGTGAAAACTCCACCAAACATGCAATAAAAACAATTAACTTCCACTTAAAGCAATGAATGTACACAATGTGAGGTAAACAAATTTAATCAGCAAATACCAGTGCTGTTTATGAAAAAGAGAGCCACTTCTCATTTATTAGATGTATTTTAACATTCATTTTTAAATATTGGAAAGTAGAAACAAAAAACATGCTTTAAGTCGAATGCTGGTTCTGGATTTGCACCTAGTCTAAATATGACCTCCACTTCAGGATTTTGAGAAATCACAATCTGAAGTTTTACTCCAATTAATTGGATCTGCCTCCTTATGAACTGACTTTATGTTTTTTCATTCTCTTGAAGAAACTGTTTAATTCGATATTTCATTTATTTCTGCAATTATATATTCATATTGCAACTTATTAGCATTCGAACCAAACATATAAAATCTGCTAAGTATTAATATTAGTGACTGACCAAACATATTTCCTTGTTCTTTACAATACATAATGTTGTTTGGACTATATGCAAATGGAGTTAGCAACACAGTCTAGGATCTGCTATTCCATGTATTCTATGGCTCTATTCAACAAAATTAATGTTTACACTCAGCTACACAAAAATGACTTGAAGTCTTTGAAGTCAGAGTGTACTGTTGTCATGGTTGGTAGGATCCAGAAAGCATACAAGCACATGAAATAGAATCAGGAATAGGTCATTCAGCCTCTTCAGTGTCTCTGTGATTTGTTAAAATCACAGCTAAACTGATTGCAATCTCAACTTTCCTATCCCTTTGCAATCCCTTATCCCTTTCTCACCTTTGACAATCAAACTTTTGTCAAATTCAACCTTCAAAATATTCAATGCTGCTGACTCTGCTGCTCTCTGAAGATGATAATGCCACTATTTCTATTATCTTCCAATGCAAAGAGTTGCAAAGATTCGCTTTCTTCTGTAGGGAAAGAAATTTCATCATTTCTGTCTTAAGTATGAGAATTCTATTTCTAGATTCTAGAAACATCCTTTCCAAATGCACCCTGACAAGACCAGTTTGAATCTTCTACCTGTCAACCAAGGCATCTCTTACTTTTCTCCAGAGGATGTCCAAATTGTGCAGGAAAAAGGTCAATAATCTGCTGCACTCTACAATGGCATCATATTTTCTCTGCCAGCTGACACTCACAGGGGCATAACAAAATCTAACTATGCCATTGTACAGGTATCTTACAAAGGATCACAGCCTCCAAATTCAGCATCATATGCATGATCTGCACTCGATAACTTCGATCCTCCTCATCCTCCCAAACAACAAAACCTTCATCTTAATTGGATTCAGTACTCACTTACTGGAGGACAACTAAATTTGCATAAGTGGTTGAGGAATATCTATGTACGCAAAGCAACAGTAGATTAAATTTGACACTGATAAGCGAACAGAATTATAGTGAGATGGAAATAAAAAGCAATGTGCATTCCATGTGAATGGTGAGAAGCTAAGAAGATCTTGGAGTCTTGGTGCTCAACTTATCCAACCACTATGCAGCAACAGTCTGTCAATATATTGAACATTGAACAGTACAGTTACAACAGTACGAGCAAAGGAATAAAAACAGAGAATACTACAAATTCTCTATCGGTCTCAATTGGTTTTGATGTAAAGTCATTGACCTGAATCGTTAATTCTGTTTCTTTATTCAGAGATGCCTGAGGGGTGAATTGCAATGGAATGCCATATTGCTGAAAGAGTCAGCACGTGAGCAGTGAACAATCATTGGAATATACAAAGCAGGCAGATCCTGACAGCACTCAGAGTGCAGCACTATTTTTACACCTGTCATGCTGTTATGAAGCTCAATGCTCTAGCAAACAAGCTCTCTTTACCTGACACAATTAGAAAAGCCTTCACCTATAAGAAGAACCCCATAACCAGCAGTGTTTTTTAAAGAACATCATCTACTCATGTTTAAAAACAGAAATTGCTATAAATCCCTTCAAGAGTGATTGGACCTAAAATTTCTCTCCCCAGATGCTGCCAGACCTGAAGAGATCTTCCAGCAATTTCTGTTTTTGTTTCTGATTTCCAACATCCACAGTTCTTTCTTTCCTTTTATCATGTATTCAGGGTTCATTGCTTTCTTTTGATTTTGTTTGGCTGTTGTTATGATTTTTCCAAGCATTTAGCCTTTGCTACAGTTCTTCAACATGGCAAACATGGCAAGGGATGGTAATGATGTATACTTACGAAGGTCTTGTTGCTCATTTCAAGGCTTATAAACAAAACTAGTTCTCCCTCAGAGTACAGTAGCACTTGGGCAATGAATAGATACAATGCAGATCATGACTAATATTTGGAAGTGGGGAGAGGTGAGAAGTGAGAGAAAGAAGTGGGGGGGGGGGGATAAGCATCTCAGTACAAATATATCCAAACAAGTTTTTCAAGGAGCAATTAGAGTTATAGAGTCATAGAGATGTACAGCATGGAAACAGACCCTTCAGTCCAACTCATCCAACCAGATATCCCAACCCAATCTAGTCCCACCTGCCAGCACAGCCCCATATCCCTCCAAACCCTTCTTATTCATGTACCCATCCACATGCCTTTTAAATGCTGCAATTGTATGAGCTTCCACCACTTCCTCTGGCAGCCCATTCCATACACGCACCACCCTCTGCGTGATCTTTGCCCACTCACCCTAAATCTATGCCCTCTAGTTTTGGACTCCCCCACCCCAGGGAAAAGACCTTGTCTATTTACCCTATCCATTCCGCTCATGATTTAACAAACCTCTACAAGGTCACCTCTCAGCCTCCGACGCTTCAGGGAAAACAGCCCGAGCCCAATCAACCTCTCCTTATAGCTCAACTCCTCCAACCCTGGCAACATCCTTGTAAATCTTTTCTGAACCCTTCCAAGTTTCACAACATATGTCCAATAGAAAGGAGACCAGAATTCCACGCAATATTCCAAAATATGCCTTTTAAATGTTGAAATTTGCCAAAAAAAGGACAAAAATTTCACAACCACCTGATGAAGGATCGGCACTCTGAAAGCTAGTGTGCTTCCAAGTAAATCTGTTGGACTATAACCTGGTGTTGTGTGATGTTTAACTTTGTACACCCCAGTCCGACACCTTCATCTCCAAATCCTGAATATTGTCAGTTGTGAATGGTGGCAGGCAATTAAACAACTAATCGGAATAGGAAGGCTTTCAAGTATTCTCATCTTCAATAATGGGGAAGCCAAGCACAATAATGTAAAAGACAAGGCTGAAGGATTTGCATCTATCTTCTGTCAGAAGTGTGAAGTGAATGATTCATCTTAGCCAGCTCCTGAGGACCCAGCACAACAATTCACTTTACGTCATATCAAGAAAGTTTGATGACATAGCATACTCAAAGGCGATGGGTCCTAAAAATATTCCAGGCTTACGGTCAGTGAATGGCAGAGCAGACTCAATGGGCTGAATGACCTACCTCTGCTTCTACCTTCTTCAAAAAAAAGATTGAAGAGAGTCAAAAAAAAAGGAAGAGGATTGATGGTCCTGAAGATGAGTGACTGAAAATGCAAAAAAGTACAAAGAAGGGCCCAGATAACTCACCAGCAAATAGAGGGGAATGTTTGGGAGCAGCTTACAGAGGTGGAAAAGAACAAAGCTATAAAGGAATTGAAACACAAAGATGAGTTTAGATTAGAGGTAAAAGGAACCTATGTAGATCAACAAAAATAGTGCAATAGCAAACAGGACTTGGTGGAGGAGAATAATTATCAGAAAAGTGCTGGGTCAACCTACAGGCTGTGGACAAATGTGAAAATCTCATGGAACTTCATTAGAGGTTATTTCCACCTCTGCTTCACATCCAATTTTCAAGGCAATTTTAATTTACATCTTTAGCTTTATTTGAAGGCTTCAGAAAGTGGAACTTCATAGAATCACAGAATCCCTACAGTGTCAAAGGAGGCTGTTCAACCCATCAAGTCCACACCAGTCTTCCCCCCACTCCCCCCCCCACCAAACCCATCCCTAGACTCTGTCCCCGTAACCCTGCATTTCCCCTGGTTAATCCATCTAGCCATCTAGATTTCACATCCCTGGATACTATGGGTAATTCAGCATGGCCAATCCTCCTAAGCTGAAACCAGAGCACCCAGAGGAAACTCACTCAGACATGGGGAAGATGTAAAAACTCCACACAGGCAGTTTCCCGAGGTTGGAATCAATTTCAGATCTCTAGCAAAGTGAGTGAGCTGCGCTAA
Source organism: Chiloscyllium punctatum (assembly GCF_047496795.1). Taxonomy (NCBI): domain Eukaryota; kingdom Metazoa; phylum Chordata; class Chondrichthyes; order Orectolobiformes; family Hemiscylliidae; genus Chiloscyllium; species Chiloscyllium punctatum. The sequence continues at coordinate 75,390,639 of NC_092760.1, forward strand.
CCACTGAGCCACCCCACTCAAATAAAACTTGAATATTCACTGATAAAAATATAAATAGAACTTCAAATAAATAAAATTACCTGATAAGTATTTGAGATTCCCTCCTAAAATTTAACATGAAACTTGTAAAATGGGATGAATTCGTTGAGAACAATGCTAAAGATTCTTAATGGTTCAATACTGAAATTAAACACATTGAATACCCTATGAGTCAAGTACTTTCCATGGTCAATTTGTACTTGATATTTAGAAAGATTATTTACTTCTTTTTAGTAGCAAGATTTTATCAGTAATCAGCCTAACCTCAGACACAATTGAAAGCTCCTCAAAACATTCAACATTAAGTAGAATTGTCTTTATTGTCTCACTAGGTATTTTGGAGAAATCACCAGTTGAGTTGGTTGACTAACCTTATAAATACAGCCTGAGCCATCTCTTCATTGTGCAAGCTTAAAGATGAAATATGGCATATCAAAGCAATCTGACTGATCTAGTCACTTCACTCTATTCAGATTGCATAATCACCTGTCTTGGTCCTGAGAAGTGCTCAGTCTACCTTAAATTACCGGGGAGGTTAAAGATATCTGAAACGTTTAAGCACCAAGTGAAGCTAGCTGTTTCACACTGCTGCCGTGCCGTAGCAACTCAAATGGTCTTCACCACTAACAATATGCTGCCATCAAGCCAAAAATATCACACAACTTAAGAGTTTGGTATTTGAATTTCAGTGTCACTGTGATGCTAGGTGTATAGGTTAGACATCCCAAAGACTGGTAATCATTTCAAACTACATATCCCTTCAGTTGCTTGCAATAAGTTTTTATTTGCTAAAATTTGCAAGTATTGTCCAACATTAAGTGTGATTCTGCAATTGGACAACAGTTCTGGGCAATACTGAGAGTACAAAGAATTACATTGACAATCATTTCAGGATAGTCAATTGGATGCACAGTATGACATACTTAAGTGCACTGTCAGCTACATATCTTAATTTACAGGGTCCTATTCTTCCTAGTCAGTAAGAATAAATGCATGCACTGCATTTGTTTTAACTCAGCAAAAGAAGTGACAGCTACTGCTGGTTAATTTTTAAAGGCCTTGACTAATCAGAGTCAACCTGCCTGATTTAAATCTAGAAAAGCCCAGAAGATAACACTCCATCATTATTAACTGCTGCATTCTCCAATGGCAATGACTCTATTAATCAAAGTCACATGTCAATCAATTATCGGTCTTCTCTCATATCAGTATAAATGTTGGTTTTCCCCTTTACTGGTATTCTTGTTAAGCACCATGGTAAAGGCAGGATGGAAAATTTTCTAAAAAAAAAAAGAAGTCTTTTGTTTCAACAAGTTCAAGTTTTTGTTGAGAATCTTAGAGCAAATCCTAACTGGTTCAAATATTGTGTGTACACTTGATTCACTAAATTATATGATAAAACTTCATATTTAGGCATTTACACCATATTCAAATTGTACTTTTATTTCATTGTGCAATGATCATTATACTACGTTCTGAACTCAATGAGTGCTATGTATTGCTTATCAGTGCTACAATTTCAGAATCGTTATTGCTTGCCTCTTTACTTGTGACTTCAGTCGATTGTATCTCACGATTCTTGCACCTGCATAAAGCAGCAACTGAATCTTTCCATGAATGTTCATACCCAAGGATGAATTTGTTATGTGTTGCTGTGCACTTTGGCTACCAATAATCATTTGCTCATTTATGTATAAAAACAATTAGCCTTTTCTCATTATGCACTGTTGAACATAACTACAAATGAAACATGCTGAATATCTCTCAATGGATTACACAATATGATCCAAGTGCAAGATGGAAATGACACCATCAGCCACACAAAAAAAATTGCATCTGGAACCCAGAAAACAATAGCTATTGGGAGATTTCTTCTGAGACACACAACCTTCGCAATGTGTGTTGTCTTTTTTACATCCAAAGATTTCTGCAGTGCACAAATTCTCACACCTCCTAACACTGTTGACAGACTGTACGATGAAGGATCTTATGGAATGTCAGTTTTAGGATCTGTGCCATACATTATTATGGGGCTCCTTTTGATGCTAACCATTTCTATAATCTAAATACTGCTCACACACACATAACTTACTCTATTAATGGTTCAATTTAATGTTGCAGGCAAGATTTTATTGATTGCCTCCATTTAATTAAATATTTTTACTTTGAAGATCTGGTTCTCTTTATTCAGCAGGGGGCAGAGCAATTGCAATTGCTCTTCTTTAAATATGCAATATCTGCAATGGATACTTCTGGCATTTGGATTAAAATTGGATAAACTCATGCTGCCACAAGCTCTCTGAGCTGAACCAGAGAAGCTGGTTAAAAAACAAATGGCGTGAATTGCAAGCCTGCTGTTTTCCAGCTATCAGCTGCAGTTAAAAATATGAATTGAGCAATTTATTCTGACCTGACAGCAGTGCCATTGCACATTTCTTAGGATCTTCCATCAGATTCTTTGGCACACACATTGGGCAGTGATGACCTGGAATTCATTTTATCAGGATGGCGGATGAAAAACTTCAAGGATGTTCTCAAAGCCTCCTTGAAAATAGTGCAATTCCTCCACTGACTCATGGGAATCTCGAGCCCAAGGCCATCCAAAACTAGAGAAGAAGCTTCCGCAAAAGGTGCCAAATATTTTGAGTACCTCTGACAGGCCCCAGTGGAGGTCTAGCTCAAACAGCGGAAGGACTGTATGAAAACCTGACCATTCCAGCCACCTCCCCAACACCACCAGCAGTCGGATTTGTGGATCCAATCTTGGACTGCTTCATCACCTCAGAACTCAGGAACAGAACGGTGGCTCACAGCACCAAGGACCCGGGTTCGAATCCAGCCTTGGACGACTGTCTGTGTGCAGTTTGCACATTCTCCCAGTGTCTGGGTGGGTTTCCTCTGGGTACTCCAGTTTCCTCCCACAGTCCAAAGATGTACAAGTCAGATTAATTGGCCATGCTGAATTGCTTGTAGTGTTAGGTTCATTAGTTGGAGGGAAATGGGTGTGGGTGGGTGACTCTTCAGAGGGTCAGTGAGTACTTGTTGGGCCAAATGGCCTGTTTCCGCACTGTAGGGAATCTAATCTAACCTAAAAACTCTGGGTTTGATTCTGGGAGACTGGAAGAGGTGAGGGGAGGAAAGGGAAAGGGAGGGAAGGTGTTGACCATGCTAAGAGTGGAAGCAATGATTTAAGAGAGGTAAACATGCAGGGCTATGGAAATAGGCCTCAAGATTGGGTCTGACTGAATTGCTATATAGAGAGACAATAAGGACTCAATGGGCTGTTTCGACCCCTTATATGCCCTAATGACTGTATGATGAAACTACAACTGGTTGAAGATGTAAGGTGAGACCGGATTCATACTTTTCTCCACAAAAATTGGCATTGCAAAAGAAGAGCACTTCTATTTATATCCAAACACTCAGACGTAGGTATTGAATGTGAATCCAATTCAATTTTCACCTCAGCCAATGTTATATGATTGAAAATTTCACTTAGCTTGATTAGAATACAACTGAAATAATCAAAACCTTTTGCACAAAGAATCAGTTAACAGTCCTGCCGATGTATAGGATTAAAATCACTAGCTCCCAGCGTTACAGTTTACATTCTAGCTGAAAGAATTTAATGGCATTACAATGAAGTCACAATAGCATTTATTCTCATTTCTCACTTCTGTCAAGCTGTCGGTGTCAAGTTTTGCTCCATATCTAAATGGTGTCTTTTCCCCATGAATATGCAACAATGGAATTTGATTATTCCAGCCAAGTTGCTCTTGTGTATGTGATTGAACTATCTCTTGAACATAAGATCTATTGGAAGGATTTGGAAAAACACAACCCTGTGGTCAATTCAGTGACTCAAAAAGCCATCTATAACCCTTTAAGGAATCTTGCTTTTAGCATAAAATGCAATAGTGAAAAGGCAATTTTAGTTTGCACAATAGTGTCCCCAAACAATCAAGTATTTTTTTTAAATTTAGCCACTGTGTAGGAAAAGCAACGGCCCATGTGTGCACAGCAGGATCCTTAAAACAGAGATGTGATCACGGGGAGCAGTTTTTTAAAGATGTTAACTAAGATTTAAATGTTGCCAAGGACGTTAGGGAGATAGGGCCATGGGATTCACATTAGAAGGTAGAGAGTGCTATCACCTGAACCTCATTAATTCCACATAATTGCAATTTACTCCTGCACTGTGAATATTCTCTCCCCCAAGAAACCTATCAGGTTCTCTTGTACATGTATGCGACAAATCCAAACCCACCGGATGCTTCAATGCTCTGTTACATTGGGCACGTCTGGAAATTTCCAGTGTGGTTCACACTCAGCCTTGAGAGAGTTTGTGTAATGTCACACCTGGAAGGTTTGTCAATGAATTTCAGAGAATCACTTCAAAGGAAGAGATTCAATGCAAAGCCTGAATCATGTTCTGAGGGTTAGATCCTGAGGGGATGAGCACAATAAGAAGTGAAAAGAGAGCTCTTTAAGAGATCAGCAATCCTTTGTTTTAAGTTAACCTTGCAATCAAGTAAAGGATGGAGTTGAATAAAGAAGAAAAACTACTTGCTCCCTTTTTGATCAGGATCATTATGAAATGGGAACTTTTGCCCAGGGAATCAGACATAACAAAAACTCAGATATTGACCTGCCAAATGGCACATGTAGAGATAATCTTGAACTCCAAGCCTCATTCCAAAAGTGAAAGCTGGAAGTTGAAAGAAATTTGTCAGATTTCTTTAATTACCCTTATAAATGTGACATTCCCTGCCTCTGTAAGCTGCATGGACATGTGCTAGCAGTTATTCTGGACCACAGTTTCCAGGGAGCTCGAAGTGTTACCAGGTCTTTACCAACCAACATTCACTCCACCGCAGTAGCACACTCTGACTGTCCTTAAGAATGGGAAGTCTTGCCTTTGAGAGCTGTCAATCAACTTGATTTGCAAAAAACAGCAGTGGGTGGTGATGGGGCTGCAAAGACCTCCAGAGTGATTCCTGATGAAGGGCTTTTGCCCGAAACGTCGATTTTACTGTTCCTCGGATGCTGCCTGAACTGCTGTGCTTTTCCAGTACCACTCTAATCTAGACTCTGGTTTTCAGCATCTATAGTCATTGTTTTTACCTCCAGAAGGATTATCAGTCAAGGCCAGATCCATGGTTTTTGGGTGGGCAAGTATCAGAAAATGCAGGAGGGCACAGGGTCATGGGGTCAGGTGGTTTCAATTACCCAAGCATGAAGTGATAAAGGGATTGGGTAACAAGTTATGGAGGAGAAAGATGTCAATGAATAAACAGCATCCACACACACCCAACCCCTCCTTTCTTTCTGTTTTTTAAAACAGTAGGCTTAAAACAACAGCCTTCCAAAACCAACCCTGTTGTGGCCTAATCAGTGTCATATTGTGGCTCAGGTGCCTACCATTTATAAAAAACAAACTGGAGCCAGGCAGGAAGGTGGCTGACTAGCACAATGGTTAGCACCCCTGCCTCACAAGATCAGGGACACAGGTTCAATTCTAGCTATGGGCGGTTGTCTGTTCGGAGTTTGTACATTCCCTTTGTGTCTGCATGGGATTTCACCAGGTGTTCCAGTAAACTCTCATAGTTCTAAGATGTGCAGATAATGTGGATTGGCCATGGTAAACATAGGTATGGGTGCAGGTCTGGGTGACATGCTCCTCAGAGGATCAGTACAGACTTAATGGGCTAAATTACCTCTTTTTGCACTGTAGGCATACTATGATTCATCCAACGTTCACTCCCCACCCCCAACTTCATCAAAAATATACCCAGCAGGAGTGGGCGGGGTGCATAAAACCCAGCACACTGAGTCTATGGCTTTTCAGACGGAATGTTCTGTGTCTGTGGACTCAAATTTTCTTTTATCTGGGTGTCCTGCACTTGCTCATGTTGTGGTCTGAGTAATACAAATTAGAAGCCTATTTGCTTTCCTTGTAACAGCACCAAGTGGCTTCACTACCTTAATGAGTTTTCAGATCACAGCCCTCAGATCATTTTGAGCTGATAAATGTACATCGCATAAAGCCAGGTTTGGAATTTACTGTCTCAAATGCATGGCACAGCAATTGTACAGATTGAAGCATATCTGCCAGAAGTGGACACATTGCCCTCACTAATCTAAGTTGGACAGCAACCAATTGATTTTGTCTAAATTGCTAGCCCCAGTGCACATTTTTGTGTTATTTGCAAATTTATCATGATTCCACTAATGCCCTATGCAAAGTCATTAATGAAATTTGTTAATAGCAACAATCCCAAAATAGAACTTTACTGGGGACCCACCTGTAACTATTGTCCATTCAGCTCTTCTCCACTTAATGATGATTCACTACCTATTTGTATGTATACCTGTCCAGTATTACATCTCTCCTATAAGCACATAATCTCTGACTTTTTTTTTCCTGAAGCAATCGACATCGCTCTTTATCCCAGGCTGTTTCGCATTTATATTGAAAGGGCTGCATTCATCCACAATTCCAGTCACTTCCTTAAAGAATTTAATCAGATTATTGAGAAAAGACCTACGTTTCCTCTAGCCATGCTCGGAATTTCTAATAACCAAAGATCTCCCTCAGTGAACATAAATTATGTCCCGTATAATGTTTTTCCAACAAGGTGCAAGCTTGAACAGTCAGTATCTGCAAATTACTTGGCAACAGAAAGAAAGACCAAATTCTCTCCTACCCATTTTGACAAACAGACAAATGTATATGCACTGGCTGGCAGAAGCAGTGGGCGCCAATAGAAAACCTGAAAGATGACCCCTGCCAAACTCTCCTTCAACATCTCCTCCCCCAAATTCGCCTTAATTTAATCAAATTATACCAAACGGAGACAAGATAAAGGACACAAAAGATTGCAGTTTTGGTACTACCATCTCAAAATATGGTCAGAGGTAACATAGCCAATTATTTATGCAAGAGATTTTGAAAGATCCAAAGAATGATGTTGAGCTGGGAAATGGGCAGATTGGAGATGACCACCTCATCTTGCAGGCTTGTCATTCTTTATTTATTAGTCCCCTGAACTGAGGAGATTCAAATCTTTTTTTTCTCTCTTTCTTTTTTATAAACCCCCATACTACCGCCTAACAATGGTAGTATTTATTCATTCCCCAGCACCCATGTTGTGTGAGTGCAGGTGAAGGACACAGTGAAGAACAACAAGTGCATAAATCTTTATTTATATTCCACCACCCACAAGGAAGGAAACACCTGAGTGGCCAGTGACAAGCAGTGCCCTTCTCATCAGAGGGCAATGCCTAACTGATCAAAAAAAGTGAAGGGGAGGGCAGGGATTAAATCAAAATGGAATCAGAGTGGGAAATCACACACTCCACAGTGCCCAGTTCTCCCTGAAAACCTCGAAGGTGTCTCCTGCTCCAGAAACACCCAGGCCCACATGTAACTGTGGAAGAGGGACAGGCAATGAGTCATAACGACGCCCTCCACAGCCCGCTGCCTGGACCTATTTATGGCCAGCCTGGCCAGGCCCAGTAGCAGACCCATGAGGATGTCCTCTGACCTGCCCTCCCCCCAATCTCCCACCCCGCACTGGGTGCCCAAACATCAGGACCGTGGGGCTGAAGTGTACCCAAAAACATAAAAGAAGGTCTTTGAGGAAACCGAAAAGGGAGTGCAGTCGCCCACGCTCCATATATACATGGTCCACAGACTCCACAGCACCACAAAATAAGCAGTTGGGCCAGGGGTCCGTGAACCATCGCAATCTGTGTTTGCAGGATACACTTGTTGTATACTGAATGGATGGAAAGGTCCAAGCAGGTGATTGCCATAAAGGGAATGACCAGCCTCTATAAACAGAGTGTATGAATAAGTCCTGATTAGATGAGACGGCTTGTCAGGAAATGCCTTCCTCAGATGGAAGATAAGACCATAAGACCATAAGACATAGGAGTGGAAGTAAGGCCATTCGGCCCATCGAGTCCACTCCGCCATTCAATCATGGCTGATGCGCATTTCAGCTCCACTTGCCAGCGTTCTCCCCGTAGCCCTTAATTCCTCTAGACAACAAGAACCTATCAATCTCGGCCTTGAAGACATTTAGCGTCCCGGCTTCCACTGCACTCCGTGGCAATGAATTCCACAGGCCCACCACTCTCTGGCTGAAGAAATGTCTCCGCATTTCCGTTCTGAAATGACCCCCTCTAATTCTAAGGCTGTGTCCACGGGTCCTAGTCTCCTCGCCTAACGGAAACAATTTTCTAGCATCCACCTTTTCAAAGCCATGTATTATTTTGTACGTCTCTATTAGATCTCCCCTTAATCTTCTAAACTCCAACGAATACAATCCCAGTATCCTCAGCCGTTCCTCATATGCTAGACCTGTCATTCCAGGGATCATCCGTGTGAATCTCCGCTGGACACGTTCCAGTGCCAGTATGTCCTTCCTGAGGTGTGGGGACCAAAACTGGACACAGTACTCCAAATGGGGCCTAACCAGAGCTTTATAAAGTCTTAGTAGTACATCTCTGCTTTTATATTCCAACCCTCTTGAGATAAGAGACAACATTGCATTCGCTTTCTTAATCACAGACTCAACCTGCATGTTTACCTTTAGAGAATCCTCGACTAGCACTCCCAGATCCCTTTGTGCTTTGGCTTTATTAAGTTTCTCACCATTTAGAAAGTAGTCCATTCCTATATTCTTTTTGCCAAAGTGCAAGACCTCGCACTTGCTCACGTTAAATTCCATCAGCCATTTCCTGGACCACTCTCCCAACCTGTCTAGATCCTTCTGTAGCCTCCCCACTTCCTCAGTACTACCTGCCTGTCTACCTAACTTTGTATCATCGGCAAACTTCGCTAGAATGCCCCCGGTTCCCTCATCCAAATCATTAATATATAATGCGAACAGCTGTGGCCCCAGCACCGAACCCTGCGGGACACCGCTCGTCACCGGCTGCCATTCTGAAAAAGAACCTTTTATCCCAACTCTCTGCCTTCTGTTAGATAGCCAATCCTCAATCCATCCCAGCAGCTCACCTCGAACACCATGGGCCCTCACCTTGCTCAGCAGTCTCCCGTGTGGCACCTTATCAAAGGCCTTTTGAAAGTCCAGATAGACCACATCCACTGGGTTCCCCTGGTCTAACCTACTTGTTACCTCTTCAAAAAATTCCAACAGGTTTGTCAGGCATGACCTCCCTTTACTAAATCCATGTTGACTTGTTCTAATCAGACTCTGCTCTTCCAAGAATTTAGAAACCTCATCCTTAATGATGGATTCTAGAATTTTACCAACAACCGAGGTTAAGCTGATTGGCCTATAATTTTCCATCTTTTGCCTTGATCCTTTCTTGAACAAGGGGGTTACTACAGCCATCTTCCAATCATCCGGGACCTTTCCTGACTCCAGTGACTCTTGAAAGATCTCAACCAATGCCTCTGCTATTTCGTCAGCAACCTCTCTCAGAACTCTAGGGTGTATCCCATCAGGGCCAGGAGATTTATCAATTTTAAGACTTTTTAACTTTTCTAGCACTATCTCTTTCGTAATGGCAACCATACTCAACTCAGCCCCGTGACACCCTTTAATTTTTGGGATATTACTCATGTCTTCCACTGTGAAAACTGACGCAAAGTACTTGTTAAGTTCTCCTGCTATTTCCTTATCTCCCATCACTAGGCTCCCTGCATCAGTTTGAAGTGGCCCAATGTCTACTTTTGCCTGTCGTTTGTTTCTTATGTACTGAAAGAAACTTTTACTATTATTTCTAATATTACTGGCTAGCCTACCTTCATATTTGATCCTCTCATTTCTTATTACACTCTTTGTTATCTTCTGTTTGCTTTTGTATCCTTCCCAATCTTCTGATTTCCCACTGTTCTTAGCCACTTTATAGGATCTCTCTTTTTCTTTAATACATTTCCTGACTTCCTTTGTCAGCCAAGGTTGTCTAATCCCTCCCCGGTTAATCTTTCTTTTCTTGGGAATGAACCTCTGTACAGTGTCCTCAATTATACCTACAAACTCCTGCCATTTTTGCTCTAGTGTCTTCCCGGTTAGCCTCTGCTTCCAGTCTAGACCAGGGAAAGATGGAGGAAGACCAAAGGAGAAATTCCCTAACAGTTCAGCTAGAGTGCAGGATGCTGCCATCACAAGGAACTGTTTTAACATTTGTGGGATCTGGGAGTCGCTGGCTGAGCCAGCATTCATTGCCTGTCCCTCGTTGCCCTTGAGAATGTGAGGGTGAGCTGCCTTCTTGAATACTACAGTCCACCTGCCGTGGTTTGATCCACAATGCCATTAGGGTGGAAATTCTCAGATTTTGACCCAGCAAAGGTGAAGGAACATGACATGTTTCCAATTCAGTACGGTGAGTGGCTTGGAGGGGAACTTGAAGGTGGTGCTGTTCTCGTGTATTTGCTGCCAGTGCCCTTCTAGATGGAGATGGTTCTGGATTTGGAAGATGATGACTGAGGATCTTTGGTGAACTTCTGAGATTAACACATTCCGTGCCAACTTTCCAAACCATCTTCTGATATCAGTGAACTGCCTTTAATGTTGAATGTACATATTATTCCTGCCTTTATAGCTGATGTATCATGTATCGACTGTTGCTTAATAATCTTAAAATCACTACAAAAGGTCGACTTAGATATCCATGCCCCAATCCAAAAGCATCCAACAGTTTTCTTATGAGAGACTGTACCAGGCAGCATGATTTCAAACATGTAAACAAGAAAAATGATAACAAATGATGGCTTTCAGAAGTGAGGACTCACAACATGAAGATTGACTGGCACACAGCGTAACACAGTACGGAAACACATGCGTCTACAATGGTGAATCTGAAAATATGCCCTGCAACTTCAAAAGTGTAAAATCTAGGACAAAATGACAACATTGCTCCTGCACTATTGCGTCACATAAGAAGTACACGTATGACAGCTACCTAAAAGGAGACAGCAGATGATGGATGAAAGACAATGGAACTGATGGTCTATAGAGCTCCTGCAGCTCACTCTGTAGAATCTGACTGTTAATCATAATGCTCTTCCAGGTAATTTTAAAATTCCACAAAAAAAATCTATTAATTTCAATTACAAGTGTTTTCGTTTAAAACCAATTTCCTGAAGGTTGTGCCCACAAATTGCTGTACGCCCATTAAAAAATACACAATTGATACTGCAATCTCTGCACCATGCTGTGCCAACTTACTTATAATAGTTGGTTTAAATTTAGACTGACAATAAAGGCAGTGACAACATGTGCAGCGTTCTGTAAGACTATCAGTATTCAGGTTAACCTTTTCGATGCTCTGGGTGATTAAAGTTACTAATTTCAGAATTCCTGTAAATTGCAGGCCATAGCTTCTAACTAAAATCTTTGTGATGCGGCCTTTTTAACAAAAACCTTTTTCAAAGGGTAAGGACTTTGCTGGCAAGACCAATACTTGTCTTCCCTTCATAAATGCCCTTCATAAATTAAGTGATATGCAAGGCCACTTCAGAGGGCTAATAAGAGTCAACTATGTCACCATGGATCTGGAGTCACATGTAGACCTGTATTTAATAATTCAGCAATTTTAATACAAGTAAAAGTGGGAAGTAGTGAGCTGCCTTCTTGAACAATGACACATTATTTGGTATGGGTACCCCCCCAATGCTGACAGAGAGGGGCTTCCAGGAAGCTGATCCAGCAACACTGAAAGAACATTATATTTCCAAGTCAGGAAGTGAGTGCTTGGAAGGGGACCTTAAGGAAGGGTTTGTATTCCCATGTAATTTATGCTCTTATCCTTCTAGATGGTAGTGGCTATGTATTTGGAAGGTACTACCTTAAGAGCCTTGGAGAATATCTTAAATGCTTTCTGCAGATGGTACACACTGCAACTACAGCATTGGTGGTGGAGTAATTGCTCGTGGATACAGTGCCAATCAAATTTCTTGAGTGTTGTTGGAGTTGCATTCATCCATATTCCACAACACTCCAAACTTGAGCAATGTAGATGGTAGACCAGGATGAGGTGAGATTAAATGGTGCTGAAAAAGCACAGCAGTTCAGGCAGCATCCGAGGAGCAGTAAAATCGACGTTTCGGGCAAAAGCCCTTCATCAGGAATACAGGCAGAGAGCCTGAAGGGTGGAGAGATAAGTGAGAGAAGGGTGGCGTAGGGAGAAAATAGCATAGAGTACAATAGGTGAGTGGAGGAGGGGATGAAGGTAATAGGTCGGGGGGGGTGGAGTGGATAGGTGGAAAAGAAGATAGGCAGGTAGGACAAGTCATGGAGACAGTGCTGAGCTGGAACTTTGGAACTGGGGTGAGGTAAGGGAAGGAGAAATGAGGAAACTGTTGAAGTCCACATTGATGCCCTGGGGTTGAAGTGTTCCGAGGCGGAAGATGAGGCATTCTTCCTCCAGGCGTCTGGTGGTTAGGGAGCGGCGGTGAAGGAGGCCCAGGACCTCCATGTCCTCGGCAGAGTGGGAGGGGGAGTTGAAATGTTGGGCCACAGGGCAGTGTGATTGATTGGTGCGGGTGTCCCGGAGATGTTCACTAAAGCGCTCTGCTAGGAGGTGTCCAGTCTCCCCAATGTAGAGGAGACCGCATCAGGTGCAACGGAAACAAATAAATGATATTGGTGGATGTGCAGGTAAAACTTTGATGGATGTGAAAGGTTCCTTTCGGGCCTTGGATAGAGGTGAGGGAGGAGGTGTGGGCACAGGTTTTGCAATTCCTGCGGTGGCAGAGGAAAGTGCCAGGATGGGAGGGTGGGTTGTAGGGGGGCACGGACCTGACCAGGTAGTCACGGAGGGAACGGTCTTTGTGGAAGGGGGAGAAAGGATGGGGAGGGAAATATATCCCTGGTGGGGTCCGTTTGGAGGTGGCAGAAATGTCGGCGGATGATTTGGTTTATGCGAAGGTTGGTAGGGTGGAAGGTGAGCACCAGGGGTGTTCTATCCTTGTTACGGTTGGAAGGGTGGGGTTTGAGGGCGGAGGTGCGGGATGTGGACGAGCTGCCTTGGAGGGCATCTTTAACCACGTGGGAAGGGAAGGAGTATTCTGGTTTGTTCTGTGGTGGAACTGGTCCTCCTGGGAGCAGATACGGCAGAGGCGGAGGAATTGGGAATACGGGATAGGAATTTTTGCAAGAGGTAGGGTGGGAAGAGGTGTAATCCAGGTAGCTGTGGGAGTCGGTGGGTTTGTAAATAATGTCGGTGTCAAGTCGGTCATCACAAATGGAGGTGGAGGGGTCCAGGAAGGGGAGAGAGGTGTCAGAGATGGTCCAGGTAAATTTAAGGTCAGGGTGGAATGTGTTGGTGAAGTTGATGAATTGCTCAACCTCCTCGTGGGAGCATGAGGTGGCGCCAATGGATTCATCAATGTAGCAGAGGAAGAGGTGGGGAGTGGTGCCGGTGTAATTACAGAAGATCGACTGTTCTACGTAGCCAACAAAGAGACAGGCATAGCTGGGGCCCATATGTGTGCTCATGGCTACCCCTTTGGTCTGGAGGAAGTGAAAGGATTCGAAGGAGAAATTGTTAAGGGTGTGGACCAGTTCGGCCAAACAAATGAGAGTGTCCGTGGAAGGGTACTGTTGGGGACGTTGGGAGAGGAAGAAACGGAGGGCTTGGAGGCCCTGGTCATGGCGGATGGAGGTGTAGAGGGATTGGATATCCATGGTGAAGATGAGGCATTGAGGGCCGGGGAAACGGAAGTCTTGGAGGAGGTGGAGGGCGTGGGTGGTGTCTTGAACGTATGTTGGGAGTTCCTGGACTAGGGGGGAATAGGACAGTGTCGAGGTAGGTAGAAATTAGTTCAGTGGAGCAGGAGCATGCTGAGACAATGAGTCGGCCAGGGTGGTCAGGCTTGTGGATCTTAAGAAGGAGGTAGAATCGGGCAGTGTGGGGTACCCGGCATATGAGGTTGGAAGCTGTGGGTGGGAGATCTCCTGAGGTGATGATGTTCTGTATGGTCTGGGAGATGATGGTTTGGTGATGGGGGGTGGGATAATGGTCGAGGAGATGGTAGGAAGAGGTGTCCTCGAGTTGGCGTTTGGCTTCACCGGTGTAGAGGTCAGTGCGCCAGACTACCACTGCGACCCCTTGATCTGCTGGCTTGATGGTGAGGTCAGGATTGGAGCAGAGGGACTGGAGGACTGCGCGTTGTAAGGGTGAGAGGTTGGAGTGGGGGAGGGGGGTAGACAGGTTGAGGCAGTTAATGTCCCAGCGGCAGTTGGAAATGAAGACGATGAGGCGAGTCAAGAGGTGAGTTAGAGGATTCCGAGCCACTGCTGAAAAATGTGTTGCTGGAAAAGCACAGCAGGTTAGGCAGCATTCAAGGAGCAGGAGAATCGACAGAAGCCCTTTGGGCAGAAGCCCTTCAGGGCTAATGCCCGAAACGTCAATTCTCCTGCTCCTTGGATGCTGCCTGACCTGCTGCGCTTTTCCAGCAACACATTTCTCAGCTCTGATCTCCAGCATCTGCAGTCCTCACTTCCTCCGATTCCGAGCCACAGTATTTGTAGTGATTATGACGAGCTCATTCAGCTGGACCTCAGAATATGAGTTCCCTGATTGGGGCTGTTAATCTGATCCAATCAGGGAGCCCTGGCTGACAGATACAAACAAAAGTGTCAGAATTTGGGAACTCTGATAGCTAACTAGTGGGCGGCACGGTGGCACAGTGGTTAGCTCTGCTGCCTCACAGCACTGGAGACCCGGGTTCAATTCCCGCCTCAGGCAACTGACTGTGTGGAGTTTGCACATTCTCCCAGTGTCTGTGTGGGTTTCCCCCGGGTGCTCCGGTTTCCTCCCACAGTCCAAAGATGTGCAGGTCAGGTGAATTGGCCATGCTAAATTGCCAGTAGTGTTAGGTAAGGGGTAAATGTAGGGTTATGGGTGGGTTGCGCTTCGGCAGGTCGGTGTGGACTTGTTGGGCCGAAGGGCCTGTTTCCACACTGTAATGTAATCTAATCTAATCTAAACTCTGAAGACACAGTACTGAAGTATTAAAGAGGTAGTATTGTTCATATGTAAATAAAGGGCAACTTAGTGACAGGGTACGGGCCTTTATGAAGTTATTTCAATATTTATATGGATAGTCCATATGCCAATGGCGTGGCTGTGGTGAAACAGATTTGTTTGGCATGTGGCAAATTCTGGGGCATACATCTTTAGTACTATTGCTATCAATAGTCTGGTCTAGAATTTAGAAGGTGGTGGACTGAGTAATGGTGATTCCATTAAATTACAGAGGATGTGATTATTTTATGTCTTGGTGGAGATGGTTATTACCTGGCTCTTACGTGGCAACAATATTGCTTGAGGTGTTGTCCAGATTTTGCTATATTTAGACACGGACTGCTTCAGTGTCTAAACAGTCTCAAATAATATTGAATATTATGTAACCATTACAGAATATCCTAATTTCTGACTTTATGATGGATAGAAGGTTATTGATGACGGAACTGAAGTTGATTGGGGTTACAAATTCCTGAAGTGATGCCCTTGGACTAAGATGATTAATCAGCATTAACCACAACTATCTTCCTTTGTGCTAGGTATGACCCCAAACAGTGGTGAGTTTTCCTCCAGGTTGCCCATCACTTCAACTTTTCTAGATAATCCTGATAATGAACTCAGTCAAGTGCTGATTTGGTGTTATGAGCTGACCCCCTCACTTCCCTTTTTGAGTTCACCTCTTTTGTCCGTGTGTAGATAAAGGCTCTGAGGAGGTCAGGAGCTGAGTAGCTATCCCGGAGCCCAATTTCCTTTTATACATTCATGGGATGTGAGTGCCATTGGTCAGGCCAGCATTTATTATCTTACCTGTCCCTAATAACCCAGAGGAAAGAGTCAGCCACATTGCTGTGGGTCTGGAGTTACATATTGGCCAGACTTGTAAAGGATGATAGTTTCTTTCCATAAAGAACATTAATGAACCAGATGTTTTTTCCCCTTATAAATCGACAGATGTATCATAGTCCTCATTAGACTCCTAACTCCAGGTTTTGATTGCATTCACATTCCACCATCTGCCATATCAGGATTCAAACTCAGATCCCCAGAACATTCCCTAGGCCTCTGGATTGTTAGTATAGTGGTAAAACCACGAGGTCATCAGCTTCCCAAACTGAGCATCAATGGATATTGTATTTTTGAGCAAGTGCTGCTTGATAGAACTGTTGCTGACACCTTCAATCAATTGGATGATGGAGAATAGACCATAACTCACCTGGTTGTATTTGTCCTTATTTCAGCAGATTGAATGTATCTGAGTAATTATCAGACAAATGCTAATATTGCAGCTGTACTAATGCAGCTTAGGGAGGGACACAACTAGTTCTACAGTACAATCCATTAGTACGATTGCTGGCATGTTGTCACGGCTATACTCTTTTAAGCATCCAGGGCCTTCACACATTTCTTTGATATTACCTGGAGTGAATCAAATTGGCTGAAGACTGGCAGCTGTGATGCTGAAGAGGTGAGAAGGAGGTCAAAATGGAGTATTCAGTTGCCACTTGTGACTAAAGATGAATACAAACACTTCAGCCTTGTCTTTTGCACTGATGTTCAGGCCTCCCATCATTAAGGATAGGGATATTTATAGATTCTTCTTCCTCTGTTAGCTAGTTAATAGTTGACTGCCATTCATGACTGGATGTGGCAGATCTGCAGAACGTAGATATGTCTATGGGATCACTTAGCTCTGTCTATCGCATGCTGCTACTACTGCTTTTTGGCACATAAGGAGTTCTTTGTTGTAGGTTCACTGGTTTGACATTATTTTTGGGAGGAAGTGAGGACTGCAGATGCTGGAGATCAGAATCGAGAGCGTGGTGCTGGAAAAGCACAGCAGGTCAGGCAGCATCAGAGCAGCAGGAGAATCAACATTTCAAGCAAAGCTCTTCATCAGGAAGACCTCCTGATGAAGGGCGTTTACCCAAAATGTCGATTCTCCTGCACCTCGGATGCTGCTGAACTGTCGTGCTTTTCCAGTGCTACACTCATGATATTATTTTTAGGTATGACTGCTGTTCCTGGTATGCCCTCTTGCACATTTGATTGATACAGGGTTGATACCCTGGTTTATGATAATGATACAGTGAGGGATAAACAATCTATTGCTACTGTTAACCCACAGCAACTCACGAGTCGTTAGATGAATTTGAAATCTATTCTACTTAGTGCAGAGGTAGTGCCACAAGATACAATGAAGGGTATCCTTAACGTGATAATGGGGCTTTGTTTTCATCAGGATGGTGCATAGTTATTCATGCCAATACTGCCATGGCACTTGCATCTGCAGCAGGTAGATTACTGAAAATGGAGGGCAAGTGGATTTTTCTCTCTTTTTCAGACAATCAGCAATGGATTCATGATCACCATTAGACTCCTAATTCAAGATTTTTATTGAGTTCAAACTCCACCATGGTGAGACTGGAACACACATCCTCAAAACATTAGCTAGGTCTCTGAATTAACAATCCAGTGATAATACCATGTGGCTATCGTTTCCCTTATTTCTGAAAAACTTGGTATCCACTGAAAAGTTTACAAGAATTTCATCTCCTCTGCTTTCATCACTTAAAAGAAAAAAAAAGCATTTTGTAATTTTAGACAACTGCAACCAACTGAAATCAAACCTCCAGAAAAAACCTTTTGAGATACTGACTATGTAGACTCAATACAATATCATGTGAATTAATGTTCATACTGATGAGCTTTAAATATATTCCTAATTGTAAATTCTTTCCTTTCCTACTTTGCTTTTCTTTGTCTTGTAGGCTTGATTTTAGCTTGCATCTCAGTGGTTTGAATGTATTAATAAACCATTCTTTTGTTTTATTCCAAAAAAGCATTTGTGTGGATTATTTACAAATCAGATTTTACAAAAAAAGGGTTTGGGGATGGAGACTGGGGACAAACCATGGCCGATTTCAAAAGGAAATGTTTTGTAAATCAATTTTTAGACTGCAGTAGAGATAAATAAAACGATTCTATTTGCCTCTCCTTCTTGTCATTTCAGTCTGTAAGGTATGATTCTGTTAGTGTGGCAGTCAGGCTTTTACTTGAATAGAAACTGCTAAAGCTCAATGTTGGGACCATCTCCTAAATGTTAGTACTAGGGACTAATAGCCAATGTGTAGACTTAACCATGTAGGACCACTTTCTCCAGCAGGTCTGACTACCAATGCAAATGTCCAATTTGCCAGAATATGAAAGCACTGGAGACTTGTTCACATAATAGAAAATACAGCCAAAGGAGTTTCATTAGCTAAAAGCCACTTTACTGCTTATGCAGCCAATATCAATGGGACAAATTACATTGTCCAAATCAATTTGACTCGCACAATATTTTAAAAATTGAGTTGAAGTTTCATTTTAAGTCACTATGTTGTTAATAAATATATACCTGCAACACTACAACTGTAGAATATCCCCATTGTCAATCATGGGGGAGCCCAGAAAATTAGTGTGAAAGACATGGAGGAAGATTTACACCCACCGTAACCCAGAAGAACCCACTGGATGACCCATCTCAACCTTCTTTTAAGGCACCCGGCATCACAGGTGCCAATCTTCTATCCATTTGATTCAAGACATGGCATAGACATTGCATTTTGCAATGATAATGGACTCTATCAAAATCCTAGCACTAGTCCTGAAGACTAGTGATCTAGTCAACAATATGGAAGATTATTCAGAACACCCTACAAGTAGGGTAGCACACTGGCTCAGCGAGTAGCACTGCTGCCTCACAGCACCAGGGACCCGGGTGTGATTCTAGCCTCGGGCGGCTGTGTGGAATTTGCACATTCTCCCCGTGTCTGCGTGGGTTTCCTCAGGGTGCTCTAGTTTCCTCCCACATTCCAAAGATGTGCAGGTAAGGTAAATTGCCCATTGTGTTAGGGGTAAAAATAGGGTAGGAGAATTAGTCTGGGTGGGTTACTCTCAGAGTAACTTGTGGACTTGTTGGGCCGAAGGGCCTGTTTCCATACTGACCAATTACCATCCAACCAGGCGTCTCTCAATTGTGAATAAAGTGATGGAAAGCACCATCAACACTGCTTTGAAGTAGCACTTGCAATAACCTGCTCACTGATGTATTTTGGGTTCCATCAGGACCACTCAATTCGTGATCTCACTCCAGATTTGGTCTAAACACTGGCAAAAGAGCTGGCCTCCAGATCGGAGGTCAGAGTAACTGCCCTTGACATAAAGGCGGAAGTTGTCTGGGTGTGGCATCAGGATGTCTGAGCAAAACTGAAGTCAATGGGAATCAGGACAAATCTCTCCAGTGGTTGAAGTTGAGCCTAATGCAATGGAAGGTGGTTGCAGTTGTTGGAAATTAATCATCTCATTGATGACGGCAGCACAGTGGATGTGATCTATATGGACTTCAGAAAGGCATTTGGCAAAGGTCCCCATGGCAGACTGGTGAGCAAGGTTAGATCTCAGAATACAGGGAGAACTAGCCACTTGGATACAAAACTGGCTCAAAGATAGAAGACAGAGGGTGATGGTGGAGGGTTGTTTTTCAGACTGGAGGCCTCTGACCAGTGGAGTGCCACAAGGATCAGTGCTGGGTCCACTACTTTTAATCATTTATAGAAATGATTTGGATGTGAGCATAAGAGATATAGTTAGTAAGTTTACAGATAACACCAAAATTGGAGGTGTAGACAGCGAAGAAGGTTACTTCAGATTACAACGGGATCTTGATTAGATGGGCTAATAGGCTGAGAAGTAGCAGATGGAGATTGATTTTGATCAAAGCAAGGTGCAGCATTTTTGGAAAGTAAATCTTAGCAGGACTTATACACTTAATGGTAAGGTCCTAGGGAGTGTTGCTGAACAAAGAGACCTTGGAGTGCAGGTTCATAGCTCCTTGAAAGTGAAGTCGCAGGTAGATAGGATAGTGAAGGTGGTGTTTGGTATGCTTTCCTTTATTGGTCAGAGTATTGAGTACAGGAGTTGGAAGGTCATGTTGTGGCTGTACAGGACATTGTTAGGGTCACTTTTGGAAGATTGCGTGCAATTCTGGTCTCCTTTCTAGCGGAAGGATGTTGTGAAACTTGAAAGAATTCAGAAAAGATTTACAAGGATGTTGCCAGCATTGATAGATTTGAGCAATAGGGAGAAGTTGAATAGGCCAGGGCTGTTTTCCCTGGAGTGTCGGAGGCTGAAAAGTGACCTTAGAGAGGTTTATAAAATCATGAAGGGTATGGGTAGGATAAATAGACAAAGTCTTTTCCATGGGGTGGGGGAGTCCAGAACTAGAGGGCATAGGTTTAGGATGAGAGGGAAAAGCTATAAAAGAGACTAAGGGTAAACATTTTCACACAGAGGGTGGTACATGTATGGAATGAGCTGCCAGAAGAAGTGGTGGAGGCTGGTACAATTGCAACATTTAAGAGGCATCTGGATGGGTATATGAATAGGAAGGATTTGGAGGGATAGGGGCCGGGTGCTGGCAGGTGGGACTAGATTGGGTTGGGATATCTGGTCCAACTGGTCCATGCTGACCAAAGCATTTGTTTCCATGTTGTACATTTCTAGGACTCTGACTCTATGTGCATCAGTGGAGAAAGTTTGAGGGTAATGTCCTGTGCTTCCCACATAAGGTCAGTACTGGGGACGTGAGCTGATGATCGCACAATGTTCAGCATCAATCGTGACACCTCCAATATTGTGGCAATCTGTGTGCATATGCATCAAGACCTGGACAACATACAGGCAGATAACATTTAAATCCTATAATTCCCGACAATGGCCATCTCCAGTGAAGTAGAATATAACCTTGCCTCTCCACAACTAAATGGTATTAGCATCACTGCATCCTGCTTTGTCAAAATCCTGAAGCTAAACTTTTACCAGAAATTGAACTGGCTCAGCCATACAAGCCTGCTGGTGTGGCTATAAGAGCAGATCAGAGGTGAAGAATTCAGTGGCAATTAACTCAATTCTGGTCTCCCCAGTGCCTATCCGCAATCTGCATGGCACAAGTAAGGATTGTAATCTCCATTTGCCTGAAAGCATGCAACTCCAGCACCTGTCAAGAATTGTGACATCATCCTTGACAAAGTAAATTAATTCACTCGTGCTCTGTCCACATTCCATCTGCCCACCACCTCACAGAGTGGCCACAATGCTTGCTAGACACAATATGCACTGTAGTGACTCACCAAGGTGCCTTCAATTTCACTTCCAAACTCAGCACCTCTATTATCGAGAGCTAAATGTCACGCATCATTCTGAATTGGTGATGGATCACTGCCAACCTGCCATAAGATTAGCATGGTGAAATCTCCCTCCTAACAGCACGGCGGGTGTCCTTACAGCCAAGAATTGCAGCACTTCAAGAAAACAGCTCACCACCCACTTATTCCAGGGCAATTAACAACGAGCAATAAATACAGGCCCAGCCAACGATGGGCACATGAAGAAATAAGTAAAAATTCATACAGAGCACACACTGGGTCAGAACTGCACAGTGTGATTATATCCTATCAAAGATAGCTGGTCAGACCATTGTGATGAAGGTTCACATTGAAAATACTAATTTGGAAATCTTATTTTTTCAGTAAGGTCAAGGTTGTGTCAAGAATTTTGGAGGAATTCCCTGCTGCAAGGAGAGAGAGTTTTTTTTACTATATCTTACCAAGTTTACAACCTACCATGACCCTTTGGTATATCTCTCATTAAATTCCAGCCCTCTCTTACCATGCATCGTTATTGGAATAACTAACCGCTCAGGGGACATCACAGAATTGACAAGCACCCTTGCACCCCTGCTATCCTTAAAAAACAATTGCGCATCTCTACAAGCACTGTCAATCCGGAGCTGCCCTCCACAACTCCCGATATTTGCTTGTTACATGGCAGACAAGGGGAACTGGGTCTCCTGTTGTGTGGGCAGAGATGTGGAAGTCCTGCTGGATGTGGAGTTGGCACATCCTCTTCCTTCAGGACTGGCTGTGGGCGCCAAGATATCTGAACACTGTAAGTTTGTCACTGGGTTGAAAGCAGTCCTAGCAATCTGGAGAAGATGGTCAATGAACTCTTGAACTCCGCCAGCTTGAGTGCTGCCATCTTCTCTCCGCTACCTCACAATTGCTAAGACAGCATCCATCTCTCAAGGCTTATGCTGTAACATACTCACTAATTTAGACAACATTAGTATTCCTTCACTTGGTGCTACCCCACCTCAACCCTAACACCAGTAACCCCGTATTCCCATGACACTGCCTACTCACTCGCTTGTGAAACCTCTCCATCTGCAACAACAGTAATGGTTGTGTTACTCACATTCATATCCCTTATATCTTTCAACCCAGGAGGAAGACAAGCCCCGACTGGTGAGCTCTCTTACATTCACTATGTGGACAGCACCCTGACTCT
This sequence comes from Chiloscyllium punctatum, assembly GCF_047496795.1. Lineage (NCBI taxonomy): Eukaryota > Metazoa > Chordata > Chondrichthyes > Orectolobiformes > Hemiscylliidae > Chiloscyllium > Chiloscyllium punctatum. The sequence goes on from NC_092760.1 coordinate 75,413,073, forward strand.
GACCACCTCAAGTGACTGTCTGACTCTGGGTTGGTAAGGGAGGCTCCCCTTGACTTACTGAACTGTGACTCTTAGACTGAAGGTTAATTCCCATGACTGAGGTTTGCTGTGAACCATGGCAAGCTTCCTTTTGTTCAGTCTGCATTAAACTGCAAGGCAAGGATGTTATGAGCATCTGGATAGGTTCAGAGCAAACAGAGCAAATGAACAGGCTGAAGGTGCAACTAGGTCAAATCCATTAGCTGGGCATGTGTCCCCGAGCAAGCCGTGCCCTTGCTATAGCATGCAAATGATAGTTAATGATGGTGCACGAGGTGGAGGATTGATGTACAAAAGCATCCTGTAGATCAGATGTATGACATGCAGGTTCTTAAAGGCTGGCACACGGTGAAGCCAAAATCTTTGGGTGTGGGGTATGTGTGGTTAGTGTGCAGTGCCCTGAAATGCAAATGAGTTTTCTCAACAGTAAACTTGCTAAACAAGCCAAATAATACAGACAGCTGTATATTAAAGAGGCGAGTTAGGCCATCACCAAGTGCACCTGGACACTTCCTAGCGAGAAACTCATTTCACTGCATGTGAAAAATAGAAAAATATAAAACTTGACATTAAAACTAGCCTCAATAGATTTCTCCAATTCTGCTACACACCCCACCACTGGTCACATCAATCAGACTCCTGTTTGATTCCCCCATTTTTTTAAAGTAAAAATTACTTTAGCTTAAATTTGATTTGTATTTCTAAATATCATGAGTTTAGAAGGGAAGAATTTACTTTATTATCAAGTTTTGTGAATGGTGATGGGTTATCTGGAAATGTGTTGACCTGTATTTAAATTAAGCTGTTAAAATACCCTTCAGGAGACTAGTTCAATGATATATAAAACAAAACATAGGAAGGAAAATTGGGTCGTGCTGCATGACTGGGGAAGACAGAGGCGGAAACAGTTCTTTAAAAAAAAACTAGAAATGTCCAGAAGATTTTCCTTTTGGCAGTGCAGGTTTCTACCAGAGAGAATAAGTCTATGGCAGGTCTTAACAATCTCCAATGCAGTCTGAGAAGAAAAGATGTCCTGACTGGTTTAATGTCAATAATGTGAATCGGTCTATGGAAAAGAAATTTAAGGTGTCCATGCTAAAAGGTAAAGTGGACTGAGCTGTTCACAGGTTAAGGGGCTCATGGAGAGATACTAACTAAATGAAGATAGCATCAAGTGAATGCAGATAATTTCTAGAAAAACACTAAGTACTGCCACTCCTAGCGTATAAGGAACTTCAAATTGCGAACAGGGTGACCTTCCACAAAGGTTTAAGTACGAGTAAGGATTTTGCATTTAAAATTGTTGAATCATTAATTCTAATATTTGCAATGAGATTATTCAAATAGTTCTTCTACAGTTACAAAATGGTTTGTGCTTTTTGTTTTGTAAAATAAATTCAAGTTTTTTTGGCAGCTACTTGTGAATTATTGCTCCTTGTGAATGTGCTCAGTCCCTAACCACCACAGTAACCAAATCACAAAAAATAAAGTTTTATGATCGATCAAGTCAAATTTCATTCTGAGATCGGACTTATCTTGTATGCTGTGATCATAAAGACATGCTTAGGTGAATATCACTGGTACCTTAAAACTGCAATAGGGTCTGACACTGCCAGGGAACCCTAAATTAAATCCTTTGTTTTATTTTCTCTCTGCTTTGGGCAAATCTTCAAGTCACCAATTTTAAAGATTGCTTGGGAGTTTTCCTTATTGAAACATGACCTGCCAACTCGTTAATTTTTCAGTATGAATAGGGCAGTAGCTGATGTAAATTGCCTGCAGAGATAAGGAGATGACAACAACAAATTGGACTAACTGATTCCTTTTACCAATCCTGTTCATGTTTATATTTCATTCTCTTTGCTCAAAGGGCCACAATAAATCAAACTGCTCACAGGTCATATTCATCACAGTACACCTCCTTGTTGTAAAATCTCATTTCATCGTACACCATCCTCCAAGATTTCTGATTTTTTTGCCTGAATAAAATGCCCTTTACCTCAGCCTTTCCATCTTATAAAATATTGGTATTTCAACTATTTAAACTATTTCACCTTGAATATCAGATCTGGAATGTTTCAGGCTACTCATGAAATCTTTAAACAGATCTTTGTTGTAGAGATTCTTGAAGTCAGAAAATTAAAAATTAATGTTGTCAACTGGCACAGAGTATAGATACCTAACAATAAATTGTAGGATGTCTGGGTGGAATATTCTTCTCCTGTAGGTACAGTAGTGCACTTGGAGGTGTGAGGGGTGAGTCATTAGGGAGGATGGTGGTGGGAGCTGCCTTCCAGTCTCTGCCTGAATGAAATTCCAGGTGGGAAGGCCCATGAATGATCTTTCTGTCCTGTTGCTAACTCATGCCAATTAAATGGTCAATTTATGACAATTTAGGGATGTCAGTCCTGCCATCATTGCGATAAATGGGCTTGCAGCCATACATTGCTAATAGGAACCTGTTGCTCCCAGTGGAAAGATTCCTCAGTCAAAAATATGACCGGATCAAGGGATTAGGTACCAAGAAGGCAGTAAGCCTGGTGAGAGACACATCCTTGACCTTGCCAGTGATGCACAATACTCCCATGTTGATAAATCCAGTTGGGCTCCCACCCCTCACCACATTACGTACCTGTGGCCTGGGTCAATGTGCACCGTAGGACTTTGTGGAGTGTCCTTCCCACAGAAGTCACTGTGGTGCTGCTCAGATCAAACAATGCCATCCACCGATTGCCTGGCAGGTCTCATCAGACAAGGCTTTGGCCGCACGGTCTTCATTCCAGGGCAAGGCTCGCTGGTGGTCTCACCACTGCCTGATTAGCTTGTAGCTCAATGACCATTCCCGGAGATAGGAAGTGCAAGTTTCAAAACTAAAGATTCCCAATGCCCCAGAAAGTTTCTGTCCACTACTCAGACCAAATTTTGTGTTTATGAAGATTGTCCAATAAATAATGATCACTTACAATGAATTGCCTAGTGAGCAGAAAATCAATTGCAACATAATCTTCAAAAGGAAAATAAAGTGACTATATTAAAGGACTTGTTTAGCAAATCTTCCACTTGTTTGTAAAACAAAGTTGAATCGGATCAAAGACTCAAAAGCAATGGATAAATGCATAATTATAGAGTCTTATTATCTGTTGTCTGTTAACTTTACAGGCTTTATACTCATAATTTTTCTCTAAAATTAACAAATGGCAACATCCATCTAAGGGATAATTTCATGAAAGAGCAGTTCTGATGTGTAGTCTTACCAGCTGGCAATGCAATCAACAGTTCAAGCGTAAACCACCCACAATTTTCCGTCTGCTCACTGGATACAAAACTATACAGCACCGATACCTAAAATTCCATTAGCTGTGATTTTCCAATCTTGTATTCCCAGTTGGAGACCTCACTCACCGGAAACACATATCAAAAAATTAAAGCATCCTTTGAAATTATTTTCGAACCATTTAATGTGGATTCTTGCATTTCTGTGATTTCTGCCGAGTCTCCTAATTCTGTAAAATTACTTTTTCATGTCATGATGAAAATTGGTATGGAGTTTTTTATCTGTTTGATAATAACTTGTGCTGATGTTAGTCATAGGCTATGCTATTTCCAGAGGTTCAAGCCTGCGTTATTGGGTTAGCTCAGTTGGCTGGATGGTTGGTTTGCAATGTCAGTGATACCATCAGTGTGGTTTAATTCCTGTAGTGGTTGAGGTTACTATGAAGAGTCTCACATTCTCAAACTTGTCCCTCACTTAAGATGTAGTGACCTTCATGTTAAACCACCACCAATCATCGCATTCTAATGAGAGAGTGGGTCTATGGTGACTTGACCTCTTCTGCCCAAATGGATCAGTGCATTGGATGTCTTTTCTGCACTCGTAAAACTGTACACTGGCTAGCAAGTCTGTTTCTGCTCCGAGTCCCAACATCTCTGTCTTTATCTCTTCCAAGAATAACGATTATCAAACTCTCAGGAAGGTCTGTAAACTCATCATTTACATTCGATTGCACAGAATACCAATTATAGCTCTCTAATAGCCTTTCCATTTTTCTCCTCCTACAGTCTTGATAACATGTTGATGTCATCATAGACATATTAATTCCATTACACTGCAAATAAAGTTTACCAGATATGTTTTCTTTCATTTCATTTTGTCATCTATTAACAATGGATTTATTCACCATTTCTCATTTGTCGAATTACCTGACATACGCTGCCACTTAGTCAGGCTGGACAAAGGAACTTACTTCCCCTCGTTTCCCCACCCTGCAACCCCAAACCTCACCCGAAAGAGTGCAATAAAATTTCCAACGAAACACTTGGTTGATAAAGATTTGTAGTAAATTTTCTTCTCCATGATCCTTGCAACCTAAAACCACATCTCAATTGAACAACTACTGCCATTGTCAGGTCAGATTGTGCACTTGTTAAGCTCGCTAAAGGAGCTGCTTACGTTTCTCGTACCCTGGTTACCACAATGACAGTTCTTAAATTCAATTAATTTAACAGCCAGGCATTCATGTATTGGGCCTAATTCAAATAGGTATACAATGAGATCAAAAAAGTTGTCTCACTAAAATGTACCATTAAGTTCCTAATGGGGAAACGCAAGTTTAGCCCTGCAAGCTGTGAACCCTCCTGATGTACTTGTTTCCTCTCATGCTGTAGCTGAAATATCTGTGTCAATGATTCTCTGTATATTTTCAGTGACTAAAGGAATGTGTCAGGGAGAGTTCATGGAAGTTATTCCAGTAGTTCTTAGTTTATGTGCCTGGCTAGTTCGGCAGATACATGTCAAACATGAACTCATGACCTTATATTATTCCGTATTCTGCCTGCAATTGTCTCATTTTACGTGCTAATGTTGGCTCAGTGATTCTGGGTTCAGGTCTCACTTCAATGACTTGTGAATTTAATCTGAACAGACACTCTATCTGATTGACTACCAAGGGTAAGCTGCAGCATCAGAAATGCCATCTATTGGGCGAGATATAAAACCCACCCTCTCAAGTGGATAGAAAGATTCCATGGTGCAATTTCAAAGAAAAGCCAGGCAGTTAGTCTGGGCATCAAGGGCAATTTTTATCCCCAAGCCAACAAAATGATCTGATTAATAGTGCTGCGTATGGGATCTTGCTGTGTGCAAATTGGCTGACAGGTTTCCTGCACTCCAACACTGACTACATTTCAAAAAGCACTTAATAGATCGTGAAGTGCTTGGGATAGCCTGAAGATGTGAGAAATATTGCTTCAGTTCTTTTATATGATCAATGACAGCTTTACATTAGTCTCACAATGACCTTTTGACCATGACGGTGCAGGAGAAAAAGGCAAAACTAATGCGAGATTACCCAATTATGATGGATATAACCCAGACATTAGAAAGGACGATCTTTACTTTTCATCCTATGACTTTTCCATAACACGATCAGGAACAATGAAAAGCAAATGATGTTATGTTAATTTTTTATCCTCTTTCTAAATTTAAAGGTATGAGGGTTATTTTAAGGCAGAGGTCAGGTATATCTTCTAATTGTATTGAAAATGAATTTTTAAGCTAGTTTTATACTTAATTGATTAGAAGAATGGCTCCTTACACACCATTCCAAACTGGAACTGAAGTCACTTGCCTTCAGCAATAATGACCTAAATCACTGAAAATATATTTTTATTCAATAAAGAAAATGTCCATTCGCATTTCAAAAATTATAACTTTGATATCCTATTAAAATTTAACCACCTGATGAAGGAGCAATGCTCCAAACTCTGGTGCTTCCAAATAAACCTACTGGACTATAACCTGGTGCTCTGTAATTTTTAACTTTATACCCGCACCCCCCACCCCCAAGTCTAATACCAGCAAATCCAAATCATAGCTTTTTTCTTCATTGATATATGGATTATGGATTTCACTGGCGAGGTCAACATTCATTGCCCATTCCTATTTTCCCTTGAGAAGGTGGTAGTGAACTGTCTTCTTGCACCAATGCAGCCCATTTGGTGTTGGTAGGTATACCCACAATTCCAGGAAAGACTTCCAGGATTCTAACCCAATGTCACTGAAGGTACAGTTCTATGTTTTAAGATTGAGGAAGCTAGGATTAGACAGGGGTCTAGAGGGTTACAAGGTAGCCAGGATGGAACTGAGGAATGGACTAAGAAGAGTAAGAAGAGCTAGAAGAGGGCATGGAAAAGCCTTGGTGGGTAGGATTAAGGAAAAACCCAAGGCATTCTACACTTATGTGAGAAACAAGAGGATAGCCAGAGTGAGGGTAGGGTCAAGATCAGAGTGGTGCTGGAGAAGCACAGCAGGTCAGGCAGCATCTGGGGAGCAGGAAAAATCAACATTTCGGGCAGGAGCCCTTCATCAGGAAAGAGGGTTCTCGTGAAATGTCGATTTTCCTGCTCATCAGATGCTGCCTGACCTGCTGTGCTTTTCCAGTACCACTCTGATCTTGTCTCTAATCTCCAGCATCTATAGTTAATGTCAATGTTAAGAAGGAGGATGTGCTGGAAATTTTGAAAAACATGAGGACAGATAAGCACACTCGGTCAGACGGGATATATCCAAGGTTGCTAGGGGAAGCAAGGGAAGAGACTTCTGTGCCTTTGGTGATGATCTTTACGTCCTCATTGTCCACTGGAGTAGGATTAGATGTCTAGATGTCAAGAAAGGTAATAGGGATAACCCTGAGAATTACAGGCCAATTAGTCTTACATTGGTGGAGGGAAAATTATTGAAGAGGATTCTGAGACAGAAAAGTTATGATTATTTGGAAAAAGCATTGTTGGATTAGAGATAGTCAGCATGGTTTTGTGAGGGACAGGTCATGCCTCACAAGCTTTATTGAATTCTTTTGAGGATGTGACAAAACATGGTGATGAAGGTAGAATAGTGGTGTATATGGATTTTAGCAAGGTGCTTGATAAGATTCCCCATGGTAGGCTCATTCAGAAAGTAAGATGCGTGGATAGAGGAAAATTTCGCTGTCTGGATATAGAATTTACTGGCCCATAGAAGACAGAGGGTGGTAGTAGATGGAAAGTATTCAGACTGGAGTTGGGTGAGCAGTGGTGTTTCACAAGGATCTGATCTGGGAACTCTGCTCTTTGTGATTTCCATAAATTACTTAGATGAGGAACTGGAAGGGTGGGTTAGTAAGTTTGCCAATGGTTAGCACTGCTGCCTCACAGCGCCAGAGACCCAGGTTCAATTCCCGCCTCAGGCAACTAACTGTGTGGAGTTTGCATGTCCTCCCAGTGTTTGCGTGGGTTTCCTCCGGGTGCTCCGGTTTCCTCCCACAGTCCAAAGATGTGCAGGTCAGGTGAATTGGCCATGCTAAATTGCCCGTAGTGTTAGGTAACGGATAAATGCAGGGGTATGGGTGGGTTGCGCTTCGGCGGGGTGGTGTGGACTTGTTGGGCCGAAGGACCTGTTTCCACACTGTAAGTAATCTAATCTAAAAGAGAGAGAGGGGGAGAAAGAAGAAGGCGAGGGAGAAAGAAGGCGAGGGAGAAAGAAGGCGAGGGAGAAAGAAGGCGAGGGAGAAAGAAGGCGAGGGAGAAAGAAGGCGAGGGAGAAAGAAGGCGAGGGAGAAAGAAGGCGAGGGAGAAAGAAGGCGAGGGAGAAAGAAGGCGAGGGAGAAAGAAGGCGAGGGAGAAAGAAGGCGAGGGAGAAAGAAGGCGAAGAGAGAAAGAAGGCGAAGAGAGAAAGAAGGCGAAGAGAGAGAAAGGGGAGGGAGGAAGAAGGAGGAGGGGAGAGAGAGAGAAGGGGAGAGAGAGAGAGAGAGAGAGAGAGAGAGAGAGAGAGAGAGAGAGAGGGGGGGGAAAGAGAGAAAAGAGAGAGGGAGGGGGAGAGAGAGAAAAAGAGGGGGGGAAGAGAGAGAGAGAGAGAGAAAAAGAAGAAGAGAGAGAGAGAAAGAAGAAGAGAGAGGGAGAAAGAAGAAGAGAGGAAGGGAGAAAGAAGAGAGAGAGAAAAAAGGAGGGAGAGAGAGGGAGAAAGAAGGGGAGAGAGAGAGAGAAAAAGAAGGGGAGAGAGAGAGGGAGAAAAAGACGACGAGAAAGAGAAAAAGAAGACGAGAGAGAGAGAAAAAGAAGAAGAGAGAGCGAGGGAGAAAGAAGAAGAGAGAGAGAGGGAGAAAGAAGAAGAGTGAGAGAGAAAAAGAAGAAGAGAGAGAGAGGGAGAAAGAAGAAAAAGAGAGGAAGGGAGAAAGAAGAAGAAGAGAGGGAGAAAGGAGGAGGGAGAGAGAGGGAGAAAGAAGGGGGGAGAGAGAGAGAGAAAAAGAAGAAGAGAGAGAGAGAAAAAGAAGAGAGAGAGGGAGAAAGAAGGAGAGAGAGAGAGAGGGAGAAAGAAGAAGAGGAGAGGAAGGGAGAAAGAAGAAGAGAGGGAGAAAGAAGGAGGGAGAGAGAGGGAAAAAGAAGAAGAGAGAGAGAGGGAGAAAGAAGGAGAGAGAGAGAGAGAGGGAGAAAGAAGAAGAGAGAGAGGGAGAAAGAAGGAGGGAGAGAGAGGGAAAAAGAAGAAGAGAGAGAGAGAGGGAGAAAGAAGAAGACAGAGAGAGGGAGAAAGAAGAAGAGAGAGAGAGAGAGAGAGAGAGAAAGAAAGAAAGAAAGAAAGAAAGAAAGAAGAAGAGGAGAGAGAGAGAGGGGGAGGAAGAAGAGAGAGAGAGAGAGAAAGAAAGAAAGAAAGAAAGAAGAAGAGGAGAGAGAGAGAGAGAGAGAGAAAGAAGAAGAGAGAGAGAAAGAAGAAGAAGAAGAGAGAGAGAAAGAAGAAGAAGAAGAGAGAGAGAAAGAAGAAGAAGAAGAGAGAGAAAGAAGAAGAAGAAGAGAGAGAGAAAGAAGAAGAAGAAGAAGAGAGAGAGAAAGAAGAAGAAGAAGAGAGAGAGAAAGAAGAAGAAGAGAGAGAGAGAAAGAAGAAGAAGAGAGAGAGAGAGAGAAAGGAGAGAGAAAGGAGAAAGAGAGAAAGGAGAAAGAGAGAAAGGAGAAAGAGAGAAAGGAGAAAGAGAGAAAGAGAGAGAGAGGGAGAGGGAGGGAGATCTGACTTCAAACATAAAATAAAAGCTTAGCACAACCCAATGTAATGTTGGGAGAATGCTGCACAAAAGTTCATTGGAAATCTAATATGATTGAAAAGGAGATTTAATTGTGGTTTAGTGGGATGCCCTTGGCTGCACTGGAGTAAACCATCCAGCTGGTACACCATGAAAAATCATAATGTGCATATGCAGCCATATGACAAGACATGACTAACTATTGGCACACTGTTGGGTCACAGGATATAAACAAGATCAGCAACCACAGGGAAGGACAAGAGAAAAGATGTGACGTGAGTTGTCTTAAATTGAATTGCATTTTGTAATGGCTGGTCAACTTCTTCAAGAAGGTGCTTCACTTTTAATTGTCCGAAAAATGGGCAAGGTAGTAATATCTCAAGCTCTAAGAACTGTCCACGTCAGCAATTCTATTCTAATGGCAAATTTAAGGCAGTGGGTAACTTAAACAAATAAAAAGGCAATGTAGCACTTATACAATGTAAGAGGTTCTGATATGATAGGTCAGACCTGTCTTCAGACACAGAAGTGAAGAATGACAGTCACGCAACCGCATCAGAACCATAGTCATGCAAAGCACAAATTATATGGTGAAATCTTTTTTTAACTATTTTACACAGCACAGCAGGTATAGCACACATTGTAAACCAAATAGTGCTGAGTATATTAATTCTGCTCATTAATATGTTTCACTGAATCAGGACTACTATTCCCATTTGTCAAATACTTTTTTGATCCTTAATAACTGTTCTACAGAAATTAGCAAATACCAAAAGCAGTTCAAGATGTTGAGTTGTTGAATGCTCAACTTGATGACCTCCAAGTTCCAGTTTTCTGGTTTTCTGCCATTCAGTTGATGAACTTTGTTAATTCTCCACTAGGTGGAGAACCAACACTAGACAAAGAATTCTACCCTGAGGGTGGGAGAGGAATAAAACTGACTGTTTGACTTACCCACTAAGTGACTAACTTGGCAATCAGACAGCAGTGAAAAGAGTAGTTATCTAGACTCATACTGGAGTATACAGAAAGCATTTAGAAGTGGGAATTTTATTTTTGTTTCAAAAATGCAATCATCCAACAGTGAGAGAGAACCTGAAATGTTCACCAAGCTCTTGGCTGAATTCATTCAAGTAAAGAACAGCAGATACTGAAAATTGGAAGCAAAACAGGAATTGCTGGAGAAACTCAGCAGATCTGGCAGCATCCATGAAGAGAAAGCAGAGTTAATGTTTCAAGTCCTTTCTCCAGAATCCTTCCCTCTACAGATACTGCCAGACTTGCTGAGTTTCTCCAGCTATTTCTTCCAATCAGCACCTGATGTTACCAGTATCAAAGCATTTATCAAATCATCTGTCAACTGTACTGCACATTTTAACATAAGGGTTTCAAAATAAGCCACATTAATTTCAACACTCAGTCAGTCTTTCACTTTCAGTGGTTATACATGAAAAAGTAGAAAAAAATTCTGAAAATATGGATAGAATGGACATTTCTGTATCATATTGACCTAAATCTTCCAGTCAGGGCCAGACACTCTCTTTCTATCATTGGTCAGGCAAGAAATTATCCGTTTAATTTCCTTTTTTTTAAAAAGACCATCTTTCCAATCAAAGAGCCTGCTAAACTCGGCAAGTATGGAAATCCTTAGTGACACTAGTGAAGAAAATCCACGCAAAACTACACTGCTTTTTACAGCACTAGCTGCAATTTCTTTGTCAATAATGTTCAAAAGTAGTAATGAATTGGGAGAAAACTAAATACAATCCACTAAATGCAATTTGAAAATACAAAAATCATGGCGAGTGATAAATCAGTCATGCTGAACATGCAAGTAATTGAAACATTGGACAAAGTTAAATCGAGTTTCTAACTTGTTGCATGAAGTAAACAACTAATGTGATCTCGCCTCAAATGTCATAAAAGAACTAGCCAGTGGATGACAGTGACTGGCTATATTGGTAAAAGGAAGAGTCAGTCAGGGAATTTCTACAATAAATGTCCAGCACAAAACAATTCTGATATTTCTACATGGGCCACACATCCACAATATAGCATCCAAGTAAACTTATAACAGGAGCTCTAAAAAGAGAAACAAAACTTCAAAATTCCCTGTTCCAGCTGCACTATAAAATGAGTTGCATTTTTGTTACTTCATGGTTGCTTAGATTAAAATCTATCCTCTCTCATTAAAAGTCTTAACATACCTCAGACCTCATTTTATCTGCAGAAGTGATCTGACCCATATAATTAATTAATCTTAAAATATTTTAGATTATTAAAAATAGCAGTACTAACAGTGCAATACCTCAAGCTGTTGAATTGTCTTGCCCAGTCTTATCAGGTTAGAGCGCCAAGTGAGAACATTGATTTCTGTCCATTCTCCTAACATGTCAGGCATTTGTCAGATTTTACCAGCATCAGAGCTCATTTAAAGTCATTGACAAACAGGACCACTCTCCATATTTCCTCTCAAAAGGCTTTAGACCATGCTGCAGTGAACAATGTCGACCAGGGAGTAGGAATGGAATGTGAGACCATGGGGAGGAAAGAATTATCAAAGCACAGGACCTTAGTTTGTGGTCTTTCTCCTCATTGTAGAAGGTTATAAAATAATGAGGGGCATGGATAGGATTAATGATAGTTAGCTTTTCCCTAGGATGATATGAGGGGCAAATATTTTGCACAAAGGCTGGTTCACATGTGGAATGACTTTCCCCAGGAGGTGGTGGATGTGGGTACAATTACAATGTTGAAAAGGCATTTGTATAAGTACATGGATAGCAAGGTTTTAAGGAATATGGGCCAGAAGCAGGCAGGTGGAAGTAGTTTACTTTGCTTAGTGTGAACTAGTTGGACTGAAGAAGCTGTTGCCGTGTTGTGTGACTCCGCGACTCAATATCTAGATTGCTTGACTATAGTAGACCGTCAGATGTTTCTAAGAGGTAAATGGAGAAGTGGGGTGCAGAAGAGGGTCCCTAAGAGAGTAGAATAGGTGAAGTGAATCGCTGAGATGGCATGTTGGCTAAATGGTAGGGGTAAGATTGGGCAAGGGCTATAGCACATTCAAGGGGTATTTGGAACATTAGGATAAGTTGGTTAGTCATTTAGGAGGTTAGTGGGTGTCAGCTGTCAACTTACCCATGAGATAGACGTGGTTTTAATTTGCCAGGAAATTCTGGGCAACTATCCAAGGAAGTCAATCATTATGGGCAGTATGGTGGCTCAGTGATTAGCACCAGAGAACAGGGTTCGATTCCACCCTCCAACTGTCTATGTGGAGTTTGCATGTTCTCCCTGTGTCTGCGTTGGCTTCCCCTGGATGCTCCAGTTTCCTCCCACAGTCCAAAGATGTGCAGATTAGATGTATTGGTTGTGCTAAATTGCCCCTGGTGTTCAGGGAATATGCAGGGTAGGTGAATCAAACATGAGAAATGCAGAGTTATAGGGATAAGGTAGGGGGATGTGTCTGGGTGGAATGCTCTTCAGAGGGTCAGTATGAATTCAATGGCTGAATGGCCTACTTCCAAGCTGTAAGGATTCTTTGAATCTCTCTCTGAGCCTTTGACTCTAATTCAGATTTGGGAACATTCAAGCAGGGTCACAGGGAGATGTGGAGTTGCTCCATCACAAGGTTAAACTTGCCAGGCACTTCCTGCACAGTCACTGTGTTGGGACTTCAAGGAGGTCCCACACATCTTTCTGAGTATATCTGGTGTCCAACCAATGAGTGGAAAGATGATCTGGGCCAGCATTTGCATTCACGTCTTTTGTTGATTGGCACTATTATAACTTCTGAAATCAGAGCTTGCTGAAACATAATGGAACATTGGTGCATGTCTGCAGTCTCACATTTTGAGCTTACATGACTAAATTAACCAAGTTGCCAAGGATGCTAAAGAGATACTAGAGGAAATCCCTCTGACACTGGTGTCACTTTTGTAAATGCAGGTTTCATAACTATTTGTCTAATTATGAAAACAAATGCACAATTCTATAATTTAATTAAAGCAACATGCAGATCATAGGGATTGCTATTAATAACCCTTTCTTTCATACCAACATTTTAAGGCAAATAGGTGAGAATATTTGAGATATCCTGACTATATCTACTGAAGTCGTCTTGTTCTGTGAACTATTGGTATAGATTGGAAAGTTGTGCAATTTATTCATGCTTACAATTAATAACAACTTAAATATTTATAGATAGCAGCCTTTACATTGTAAAATTTCTCAAAGCATTCCAATATTACAAAACCAAAGATGGTACCAAGCAATATAAGAAGATATTAGGTGAGATAACCAACTTGCTCCAAGAGGTAAGTTTACAGAAATATCTTAAAGGAGGAGGAAAGTGAGGTCTAAAGACAAGTGGAGGGTGAAGGAGGGAATTCCAGAGTTTGGGGTCAAGGCAACTAGAGGTATAGCCAACATTTTTTTATTCTTGTTATTCATGTATGGAATATGGGTGCTGCTAAGAAGGACAGCATTTCTTGCTTATGCCCAGCTTCCCATAAACAGAGACAGTTAAACATCAATGAGATTGCTGTTGGATTTTGAGTCACTTATAGGCTCGGCCAGGACAGTGGTGACACCATTCAAACCAGAGATGCTCAAGAGGCCAGAATTAGAAGAAGACGTTATCACAGAGGATTATGGAACTGAAAGTAATTACAGAGATAAGGAGGAAGAGGTTCTTAAAGATTAAAAAAGTTAAAAACAAGGCATTGCTTGACCAGGAGACAGCATAGGTCAGTGAAAACTTGGGAGGAAGATTGAACTAGACTTGACACTGAATTTTAGATGACCATAAATTTAGAGAAGGTTGAGCGTGTAAGGCCAGCGAGATGTGCATTGGAAAACTGAAGTCTAGAGGTAATGAAGGCATAAGTGAGGACTTCAGCGAGAGATATGTTCAGGCAGTTGAATGACTTGCAGTGGTATTCATTGATGGTACATTAAAAGATGTAATTCTAAATGGGGTATAGGATCACAGGGGAAACAACATCTCTGCATGTACCTTGCGAAGCTCTCTAAGAATCATATATGTTTCAATCAAGACATCTATCATTCTTCTAGACTCCAATGAGTACAAGCCTAAACTAATCAATATTTCTTCAATATTTTGTAGTAAGATCAGTCTAACCATCCTTCCCTGAAGTACCTCCAATGCTTGCATTTCTTCCCTTATGAAAAGAAACCAAAATTGTTCACAGTATTCCAGTTGTGTTCTGATGAGTCTTGTGTAGATTTGGCAAACCCCCCCACTATTTGCATACTCTTTGGATATGCCTACCCTATTCTTTTTGTGATTCATATATGAGGATCTCTGAGACCCTCTGTGCTGCAAAATTCTGCAGTCTTTCTCCATTGAATTAATATTCAGCTCATCTATTATCTCCTTCTAGAAGACATTTGATTTAAATTCCCAAAGGTGACAATTAGTTAATAGTGAAACCCATGGAATTGAAGACAAATTGGTGATTGATTGCAAGATTCTTCAGCTTCTGGGTAGCAAGAGAAAGTAAAATGGGCAAGTGGTCTACTTGGCAGCTTGGAACTAGCTTATTAACAACTTAGGTGACTAACTAGAAAACTACATCTCCAAATTTGTGATTGACAAAGCTCATGGCATGGTCAGTGTCGATAGAAGAATAAATTTCCAAAGACATAATGTTAGGTTGTGCAGATGTTGTCAAATGTGAGGTCATCTAATTTGGACCTAAAAAGGATAGAACAGATATTTTCTAAATGATGAATTGTCAAAAGACAGTCAGAGTCCAGGATAGCTGGGAGTGCAGGTACACAGATCACTAACATCTCCTGGACTAGCTGATACAGAAAATAACCTTAAAGACTAGTTAATTGTAGGCTTTTATATGAAGGGCACCAGAATACAGTAGAGTAGAAATCATGTGAAAGCTTTACAAAACCTTAGGTAGATCACACATGGGATAGTGGGAAGAGTTCTGGGCACACTATCCTGAGAAGATACACACCTTGGAGTAACTACAAAGTGTCTTTACCAGAACGATACCTGGACTGTAAGGGTTAGGTTATGAGGAGACCTTTCACAGTCTTTTTGTGTACCCTGCTGAACTGATGGAGTAGATTTAGATAAAGAGGTACTATTTCTGTTGAATGGAGAGTCAGGTCTAGGGGGCACAGTTTAAAAATTGAAGGCAAATCTTTCATCAGGGAAGTTAGGAAATATTTGCTCAGGTTGTAAAGTTCACAATTTTTTTTTCTCAAACAATGTTAGCTCAATCTGGAAATTTTGTTGTTACCGTTAACCAATGTTATGAATGGACATGGTAGTAACATTACAGTGTTAGATCATAGTTCAAACAAGCTCTTATTAAACGGATGAATTGACTAGAAGGCATGAATGGCATTCTCCTGTTATTATAATTCCTCCAATGTTTCTACTAAGCACAAAAATAAAACAAGATCTTACACTGGGTATTATCCAAGAATATTGCCTGTAATTCACATTCTATTTCAATATTCGCCTGTTTCTGTTGATCCAATGTAATTTGCATGATCAGCAAATGCTTCAGAAACATTATGACTAATTCATTTACACCCACACTACGCACTAAACAATGATTTAACTGCTGGTTTAATCATATAACAAATGAGCATATACAGTCCACTTTTCTTTTAAGTTTTACATCGCATGTTTCAAAAGCACCCTTGGACAAATTGAATACAGCTGGGTCAGAATGTTTACACCCAAGCTGCTCAGTATTCATTAGATTTTACAAAGAGTGGAGGCCCATGGCTTTTTAGGCCTCTTCTGACAGTGAGTCAAAGCAACATGAAGTACAGTACCAAATAATTGTACTCATAGATACACCTTTTAACTTCAGACAGAGTTGTTACTGCTATCCATTCTATGGATGCTTGTGATTTTATCTCAGATAATTAAATGACAGTCCATTACAATTTCAAATCACTGGTAAAACTGAAAAAGAAACTTTCAAAACCATAAGGTGCATGAAATTAAATCTAAAGAAAACATTTTGGTAGTTTTCAAGTGAAATGCAATACATTCATCCTTCCCTTACGGCCAAACATCTATGAGATTGATGGAATTCAATTTTAGGTTTTAATCAATCTAATTAACTCTCTACAAAGAACAAAAATAAATACTTCAGCTTTTAAAATGTTTCAAATATTATACCAAAAATAATTAAAAACTTAGGTATTTATAATATTCTATTGGCAATTATGCTGACATGACATAGTGATGACATATAAAAATAGAGAATAACTTATTCAGAGCTCAATTAATCATATTCCCATTTTTGAGTTGAAGTATATAATTATGTATTGAGTCATAAATGGATAGAGGGAGGTAGCTAAAATCTATCCTTTCATTTCAAATGGCAAAAATCACTAAGTTCAAATGGCTTCTCTCAACTGATTTGTTTTTACTCTGATGGGAAATGGGCGTTGCAGACTTTATCACAATGTATACTCCATCTTAATTGCTGTTGTGAAAGTAGTTTTGAGTTGCCTTCTTAAACTATTGCAGTACACCTCATGCAGGTACACAAACAGTGTTTTTGGGAAAGAAGTTCCAGGGGTTTCATCTTTTGACAGGAAAGGTATGGTAACATGGTTCAAAGTAAGAATGGTGCATGAACTGGAATGGGCGTTTGTAGGTAGTGGTGACCCCATTTGTACAAGGCTCTTGTTTTTGTAGGTGGAATAGATCACAGATGTGGAAGGTGCTGTCAAAGAAGCCTTGATGTGTTGCTGCTGTTGAAGTTATAAGTCTTACACATTGCTGCCACTCTGTGTTGGTGGTGGAAGGATTGAATACTTAAGTCGATAGATGGGATGCCAATCACGAGCTAATGCTCGAAACATCGACTCTCCTGCTCCTTGGGTGCTGCCTGATCAGTGTTCTTTCCCAGCTCCACACTTTTTGACTACCAATCAAGAGATGTGCTGTGTTTTAGTTAGTGCTGAGATTCTTGAATGTCAGAAGGATGGGGAATGGTAAGATTATTTCCTGTTTAGAATCACTGTTGTCTAATACTTGGGGTGGAGGGCGGCACATATGTTACTTGCCACTGACCACTGAAGGCCTGAAAGTTATCATCCAAATGTCTCACAAAATGCTTCATGTTTGAGGAGTTGTGAATGGAACTGAACATTTGTGCAATCAATTACCTAATGATGGAAGGGAAAAGCAAAAGATAATTGGGTGTAGGTCACTCCCCTGAGGAATGCCTTGCAACTTAGATGATTGATCTTCAACAACCATAACTATCTTCCTTGATGCTAGACATGCCTCTAACTGCTGGAAGGTTTTCCCCCTGCTTCCAATTCCACCAGAGTTCCTTGATCAAATGTTGATGTCAAATGAACTCACACGCAGTCCCCCCTTCAGTTTGGCCATTTTACACATGTTTAGACAAAGGATATATGAGGAATTCAGGAGCTGAGTGGAATTGGTTGAACTGAGCATCCAGTGAGCACATTTCTGCGTAACTGCTGCTTGTTAACACTGCAAACAACACCTTTCATCACTTTTCTGATGATCGAGAGGAGATGGATGGGATGGTAATTGGTCACTTTATACTTGTTTGGCATTTTGGTGGACTGAGAGAAAGTGAGAACTGCAAATGCTGGAGATCAGAATTGAAAAAAAGTGTGGTGCTGGAAAAGCACAGCCAGTCAGGCAACATCTGAGCAGCAGGAGACTCAACTGGGCATACAGGGGAAATTGCCACATTATAGGCACCAATCTAATAGCTGTACAGAAGCAGCTTAGCTAGGGGTTCAGCAAGTTCTGCAGCACAAGGTTTTGGTCCAATTGACCAGATTAAATGCTAATGTTTGTTGTAATACAGAACATAACATATTTTCCAATCACAATTTAAAGAAAGAAATGCTGGTTAAAAGGGGAGTTAAAATTACTTTGATTCAGACTCAAAGTCATCATCATGTTATGGCAGAATAGTACCACCAGTATGATTCCTCAGAAGAAACCCAAATCTTACATAACTTTCAAATTGCTTTGCTACTGTCTGGATTGACAGCATCTCAGTCATTAGGACTCAAAATCATTATTGCTGAGGTGTGTTTACAATAACTCTTACATGATGCACTTGTATTTGTGTGTCACAAGATCATTACATTACTGGCTATTAACCGATTAGCAATTCACTGGAAAGGTGGCTGAATTTCAACCAAATCTATTGTTGACAGTGTTCACTGGTGTGTTTCAGAATTTTGGATTAAAATTATTGTTACTTAGCAATTGGGAAAAGCTCAAATCCTAAAGTACTACAAATAATAAGTAAAGAAAATTCTCTATACTTTAGCAATTCTTAATACAGAAGATTATTTAAACATTGACTATACCTTTAGTAATATGGAGTTCTAATTGAATATTAGCAGACAATGGATTGCTTTTATAATGCTCCTTTTTATGCAGTCTTTGATAAAGATATTTGAATTTAGTCAATTAGTCGATGCCTAAGTGGAACAGAAATGATGGGTACATACCAAATTCACAAAGACCAAATACATCATTTTCCATACAAGCTCAACTTTTGATTTGAATTTGTTTAAAGCAATTATCTTCACATCCTTAAAATGTATTCTTTTAAAAACTATACCTTAAAGAAAGCACATTGGAATTGGAAAGAGCTAATAAGCTATGTTATTTTATATGAAAGAATGTCATATAACAATGGAAGGATTTGTCAGGATCACCATAATTGTATCACAGCATGTTAAAACATCCAAATGCTCTTCAGGCAATGAGCGACTTTGTGTGCAATGATGATTAAAAATATATATCTTATGCCATCTCTCATGATATTAACAAAACCAAAAGCTATGCTTCACCTGCTGAATCCAGTATTAATTAGATAGCTCATTACAAAGCTACCATAGTTTCCCAATCTCAAAACCAAGCAAACATTTTTTTTAAAATGTTTGTTGATTCTTCAATAGAACATAGTGAGTACATTTCCAGTAAGTACATTTTCAAATCATAGTTGCAGCCGTCACCACTACAAGTTGGAAAATGTTCTTTGTGAAACACAATATTGTGAAGTTAAAACAAGAATCCTAATATAATCAAAATGGTCAGGTCATGCAGCTAGTTAAATAGTCCAAATTCATGCAGGTAGCATAGACTCAATCCCAGTTGATCACAGTTAATTGAACACAATGACAAAAAAAGAGAGAGCGGGATGTATTTGTTGTGATCAAATTCAGCACGCAGCTAACTACAGCCAAAGAGTCATAGAGATGTACAGTATGGAAACAGACCCTCCGGTCCAACCCGTCCATGCCGACCTGATATCCCAACCCAATCTAGTCCCACCTGCCCGCACCTGGCCCACATCCCTCCAATATATTGCGTTATATATTTATTTATATATTTGCTTTAGATCACAATTCCACACAATGCAACCAGAGGAGAGAGATGTGAGGCATTTGCTTTAAAAAAATGCCCAGATGAACTGAGAAAGCATGTCTGCACACAGTGAGTCCTTGTGATCCAGAAATGCCTACATGGAGAGGTTTGGAAGCAGATTCCATAGCAACAGTCAAAAGAGAATTGGATAAATACTTGCAGCAGAGAGCAGGTGGGATTAACTGGATCGTTCTTCCGAAGAGCTGACACCAGGCAAAAAGGGCTGAACAAACAGCGTTCTGTAAATAGCCCGGACAGCTCTGTACAGTGGCAGTGCTAACGGTGATGGGACTACGCTTTGCCGAGAAGGCCAATCTGAACACAGCCGCAGGCACGGAGGGGTGGTTGAGTCAACAGCGAGGGAGAATCCGAGGCGCGGCACACATGTCTCCAGGCTGGCCAGGTTTGGAGCGGAGGCGAGTCGCTGTCCGTTCACCGCTAGGGACTGCCAAGTCCTGTCTGACCCTTCAGTACTGCCGAGGCAGACAGCAACCTCAGCACTGGGGCCGAGGGTGGTTCACCTCGCCGTGGGGACGGGGCAACAAGAGAGAGAGAGCAGAGTTCGTGCTCCTCATACCCCAAATCCCACTCACCTTTTTAAAAAAAATTAAATGACACCACGCTGTCAACCTCGTGGTTCGAAAATTTTCAAGCGTGGAAATGAAAGCTTATTTTTACTAAACTTGGGGTTACACTAACCAGCAACTTGGTACAATGTCCTTTTTAAAAAACAGCGCAAAAATGAAAGCAGCACGTTCAATGCAATGGTCAGTGACTGCAAACACGTCCCGCGGTTATTCCTTATTTCATTATTTCCCTCTCTCTCTCTGTCCCTCCTCTAGACCCAACTGTTTCTCCCTGGTCAGCCAGTCTGACTTTGCCTGCGGGAGCAGAAGTGCTCTATCCAAAAGTAGAATTGATGCACACACGATTGGAGGAAGCCGAAGAGCAGACGGTTCATTTTGATGAGAAACCCGGCGCTCTTAAAGTAACAAATAAAAGCTTCCCCCCAAACAAAAAAAGTTTACTTTTTTCTAATAGTATCCACCTCTGAATTAACACAATTTTAGCCTCGAAGACTAAAAAAATGAGGACACGTCAGTTTAGTACTTCACTGTTTCCCATATTTAAAAATTGCGCAGAGGGCCCAGCATTGATTCACTTTTCAAAAACCTCTGCAAATGGTGATTCCAATTTACACTCATTCTGAATCGTAACGCCAGGAAAAGTCATCAACTTACCAGCGAGTGAATCATCCCGATATTAAATACAATGAAAAACCCCTCCAAACGACAGTGGTCTTCTCTCTCCGCCACTTCGCGCTCAAAATAAAACAAAACGTTGGATTAAATGATAAAGAAGAGAGCGAGCGGTGGAGGATTTGGGAAGTTCAGTGACTGGGACTGCCCGCTGAACCCTCAGTCCCCAGAGTAGCCTGCTGTCTGTCAGGGTTTGCGGCTGCTTTCCCCCCCTCCTCTCCCGGGCTTCAGAAGCAGAAGATCACGGCTGTCACGATCCCTGCTGTCCCAATCCAAGCTCATCTCATCCCGAGCTCTCTGGCATCATTCCACCACATGAGGGAAGTGAGGAGGAGGAATGATCGAGCTGTCCCTTCCTCTCTTCCTTCACACACTGCCCTGGGAGCGCGGCAGAGAGATCGATTCTGCTGCTACCTGCTAACCACACACACACTCCTCCCCCTCTCTATCGCCCTTCTCCCTCCTGTCCTGTCCTCCCCTCCCCTCTCCTCTCCTGCTTGCTCTTTGGAAGCTCTGCAGCGCTGCGTTTGCCTCAGTCAGTCTCCGTCTTAACTTCACGGGGGGGGGGGGGGGGTGGTGAGAATGGGAGGACGGAATATTAATGATCAAACTCGCTCTCTCCCAGTATGCACGCCTCCTGGCCACTGCCACTTCACTTTCGCTGGCGTTATACTGTGGACGCCTGCGCACTGCGGATGAGATTACTGAGCAATTTGCAAGGAAAGAAAAAGAACTCATTTTCAATAATTCACCGGCGAACGCCAACCTGAACAGAACTGGTTCCTCCACCATGCTACAAGGATGAAGGAGCGAAACTGCCTTAGTATCTCTTCAGGTTTATGTTTTGTGTTCGTGAATTGCGGTCTGTTTTACTGAACTATAACCAGTTGCATTCTCAATGGTCCAGCTGTTTTACAGGCGAATGCTTCTATTTTGCTTTGTATCAAGTTTAACAACAAGTATTGCAAAACAGTAGGTGGGTGGAAAGAGATGGAATTAATTTATATCTCGGTAAGACAACAGGGAGGGAATCTCGAGTAGTCTTCTACTGTTCATGACACTGCGAAATTCCCCCACTGGTGATATTTTTAATCAACTTTCTTAGACACATATCTGGGGTAGGCGGGATTTCAACCCTCCATTATTACTCGGTCTGCTCAGAGTTGTTATGGCACACTTCTGGAGCAAAGTGAAAAATCACACAACACCAGCTTATAGTCCAACAGGTTTAATTGGAAACACACTAGCTTTCGGAGCGACGCTCCTTCATCAGGTGATTGTGGAGGGCTCAACCGTAACACAATTTATAGCAAAAATTTACAGTGTGATTTACAGTGTTCTGGAGCAAGGTGGGACTTTACCCCTGGGTCTCCTGATTCAGAAACGAAAAATAAAATCAGAAATTGCTGGAGGAACTCAGCAGGTCTGTACCACTGCGCCAAGTTACATGCCCATTCCCCATCATCCGAAAGTCCAGAAACGTGAAGCTGCAATTGTTCATTGCTGTGTGTTTGCCGAAGCAGAATGCTGCTTTAGCCGAAAGTAAAAATCCGGACAATACAAAACGCACTGGGATTTGTCATCAAAACGATTCAGGATTTAGTTGTGGCCAGTTTGGGGGGGGGGGGGGGGAAAGGGAGGGAAGGAAGAGGAGGTGTGATGCTTGTTTGCAGAAGCTGTTGAGAAGCACGAACACGTAGAGAGATGTGGTGGGGAATGCTCAGTTTCCCGATGTCCTTGTACGTACAGCAATGCTTGCAGTCAACCGGTCAAAATCCGAACCCAGATTTACCGACAATGTTGTTTTATTCTCACAGGTGACCGGGGTGACCTGTCTCAAATGAACTGACTGGAGGGAGCTGACTTGTCCGCGTGCCGACTCGCCCTCTTAAAGGTGCAGTTTATCTGTGCTGGACACTGGGGATATGTCCAACCGTGTGGACTAATTCCTGCCTGACACCCCGTGCTGGGTGCTGTACTGGAGATACTTCGCCTTCTCGAACGCAAAGAAAACGCACAATTTTCTATGTATCACTTCATTGTGACCCCCAATGAAAGTGTCAAATATCTAATGTTCATTAATGTCCTTCAGGGACGGAAACTGTTCCTTACCTGGTCTAGCCTATATGTGACTCCAGACCCATAGCAATGTAGTTGAACCTTAACTACCCTCTGGGCAATTAGGGATGGGCAATAAATGCTGGCCAGGTCACAGATATCCATATCCTGTGAATGAAAAAATATCCTGTCGCTGCAGATCAGGCATGGTTTTCCATCCATTAAGGTATGTCTTGGTGCACTTAGTAATGATGTCATGTCTCTCTGCAATGTGGATTTCCAATATCATAGTACGATTATGTACAGCATGGAAACAGACCCCTCGGTCCAACCCATCTATGCCGACCAGCTATCCCAATCCAATCTAGTCCCATCTGCCAGCACCCAGCCCATATCCCTCAACCCTTCCTATTCATATACCCATCCAAATGCCTCTTAAATGTTGCATTGTACCAGCCTCCACCACATCTAGCAGCTCATTCCATACACATACCACCCTCTGCGTGAAAAAGTTGCCCCTTAGGTCTCTTTTATATCTTTCCACTCTCACCCTAAACCCATGTCCTCTAGTTCTGGAGTCCCTGACCCCAGGGAAAAGACTGTCTATTTATCTTATCCATGCCCCTCAATTTTGTAAACCTCTAAGGTCTCCCCTCAGCCTCTGACACTCCAGGGAAAACAGCCCCAGCCTATTCAGCCTTTTCCTATAGCTCATATCATCCAAACCTGGCAACATCCTTATCAATCTTTTCTGAACCCTTTCAAGTTTCACAACATCTTTCTGGTAGGAAGGAGACCAGAATTGCACACAATATTCCAACAGTGGCCTAACCAATGTCCTGTACAGCCACATATACCCCCCCCCCAACTCCTGTACTCAATACTCTGAGCAATAAAGGAAAGCATACCAAACACCACCTTCACTATTCTATCTACCTGCGACTCCACTTTCAAGGTGCTATGAACCTGCACTCCTAGGTCTTTGTTCAGCAACACTCCCTAGGACCTTACCATTCAGTGTATAAGTCCTGCTAAGATTTGCTTTCCCAAAATGCAGCACCTCATTTATCTGAATTAAACTCCACCTGCCACTCCTCAGCCTATTGGCCCATCTGGTCCAGATCTTCTTGTAATCTGAGGTAACCCTCTTCAGTGTCCACTACACCTCCAATTTTGGTATCATCTGCAAACTTACTAACTGTACCTCTTATGCTCACATCCAAATCATGCTTTACCACATGAATGTCATATTCAGTTGTTACACATTACCATCCCTGTTTACCCTGGAAAAGTTACCTGCAATTTTCACAGATCCAAAGTTATGGCTCATGTTGTTAACACTCAGATTTGTTTATTAAAATAAAGAACTATGGATGTTGGAGTTCTGAAAGGAAAACAGAAATTGCTGGCAAAACTCAACAGGTCTGGCAACATCTGTGGAGAGAAAGCAGAGTTAATGTTTCAAGTCCAGTGACTCTCAATCAGAACTTAAGATTTACCCAATTGGAAATGTGAACTCTGCTTTCTCCCCACACATGCTGCCAGACTTGCTAAGATTCACATTTATTTTACAAGTTTGGCTGATCTGCAACTTTATTAGCAAATAGAAGTTAAACAAGCCAAACTGCTGAAAGCACAATTCTCATAAGTAATTTGTAGCACCTGCATTATCTTCTATCTCCTGCTTTAAAAAATATAATGCTGCTCTCTGGTTATGATAGAGGCTCCAAAATTAATTCCTACACATAGCTTTTGGAAGTGTCTCTAACTCTTAACACATCTCCTTGGCAAATATTGGAAGGATTGCTGGTTGATACTCAACTCGTTTGGCCAATTTACATTACTATGAAATCCTGAATAGGACTTTGAAATAACTGCACAGAGGCTAGTATCTCATCACCAAGTCACCCTTTCCTTACATGTGCAGAATCCATCTCACCAGCCAGTTCAGAGTTAGTGCCCCAAATCAGGAGAATCTAAATCCCCTACTTATATCTGTCAGCCAGATTGGCCCAGGTTAACAACCCCAATCAAGGATCTTAATAAGATCCACCTTGTCCCAATCACTACAGACTTCAACACAGAGTTTCAGACACAGTGATGATATACAACACCAAACAAGAAATCTCTGCAGCATAACTTACCTACATGAAGAGAATCAGAGGCTACAGAATTTGAAATTATCCACAAAATTGACTAGCTTGCATCAGAAATGCAGTTTCACAGACTTATTTCACAAGATTAAGCTAGGTCATTTCTTAACTTATACAACACAATCTGATCTATTTTCATGCTCCAGTATTACTTGCGAGACTGCCAATCTTGAAGAGTTTGAGCTGCAGGCTTTTGTTACAGCCCTAAAGAAAAGTGAAATAAGGAGGGAACGAGAATTTGATTAAGAAAGTACAATAACAGTGAAGAACAAAGGTTAAGTTTTAAATTTGAAAAGAAAAGTCGCCAATAATAATTTTTAGGGCTACAGAGGTAATATCATCATTAGAATTTGCTTCCACATGAATGAACCAACCCTAACGTTTTACCTGGAATGTACAGTGGTCATGCACAGCAACCTAACACCTCTCAGAGATTTTAATGTTGAATCTATTGGTGATAAACTAGTATTGCAAAGTGTGTCAAGGAAATACCTGACAGCAACTTCTGGATTTCCACACTTAACTGCACAGTTTGGATGCCGGAAGTTGCTAACTAATTTTCTCCAATACAATAATGAATTCAGGGAGTGTCTTTTTTTTTGCCATTGCAAATCCAGGCCAGTTTTTACATCATTTTTAAAAAAGAAATAACTTCTATTTTGGCCTCAGTGGGCTGGCTGACCTCCTTCTGCTTCTGCATCATTTTATGATTCTGTTTGATTTCATTTCACACACAAGCCACACTTCAAATAGATTGCCTTTTTAAAAAATTGTGAAATATACAAAATGCATAAGAATATAATTAAAAGTAGCTCACAACTCACAAGAAAGTATTGAAAAGCATTAGATCACAACAATTAAGTACAATTCTTACACACCACTGATAAACCTTATTTTAATCTGGATCTGCAAGTCTCAAAACTTTACCTAGATTTTCACATCTCTGCCAGAGAATCATTCAACCAAATGAATTTAAAATTGTAAGCACACAAGATGCCCCACCATTTACAGACATATTTAATTATATTTTTGTGTCAGAGTAAGTTATGTTTACTCTGAAAATACTACTATCTCAGAACACTGCTCCCACCCTCCCAAATCTTTACAATAATACTTGCACTCTCATGCAAAATATCTTCTCACTGACAGTAAACAAAGGCATTCACTTTTTACTAAGATAGCAAGGAAGATAAATTGAACAAGCCTTAAGCAAGGAGAAAATATGTTTTGATATGTGTTTAAACCATGCCTGTTAACTTCACTGCTTGAATATTGCTCTGCCTGATTACTTTCAAGATTACTGCATGTGGTTGATGCTTCTCATACTGTTTGTTGGTAGCACACATCCATTAGGAACCCAGTATTGCAATATCTAACTCAATTTAAAGCAAATCTGCAAATTTAATGGGGAGGTACAGTCTGACTACTGTTGATGCGGAAATATTTCTGATTGTCTTGCTTTGGAAGATCTAATAATCATTGACTACAGAAGGGAGAACCCATTCAGGATTCCTGATGTAGCATTGGAGGTGTTTGTAATGAGTTAGAAAGAAGGACAGAAATCCTCAAAAATGAGCTGGATTGGCTGAAACTCTCCATCCACAAAATCAGGAGTTAGTAACAAGAGATAGAGGCATATGTTAATGCTTGGAGTGCAGTCCCAGAAACTAAATGCAGTTTTGGAAGATGTTAACGACTCACATGAGTGGTCAAGGTCAATGAATGTATCTTCAAATGTCATATCTTAACAACTGCACCATCAATCTTAGGTATTTCTCAATTCACTACAGACCATCCTTCTCCTATCAACAATCATTTTCAATCATACCCAATATTTATATGCTTCACCCTGCGTGTCAGTAGAGTTGAAAAACTACAAAGATCTCTTCTAAAGGGCAAAGTGGAGGACAGCAGGAAGAGGTGTCAGTCTAGATACAGTTAGATGATAGACATCAAAGAACATTTGCAGATCAGCTTGAAGGGTAACAATAAATTAAGATTGATATTTAAATGAACACTTTACATCTGGGAGAGACACATATAGTGACTGAGCACTTCCTTGAAGCATGAAGTGAAATGCAGCAAATATTGTAGGCATGATTGGATATGAAACCAATTCTGCATTAAGATAGATAAGAGTGTGAGTTTTAACACTGAACCACCTTTCGAGCTTGAATGAACAATCTCAGAGTGATAAAGAGCCAGGCAGAAGACATAAGGAGAACGTGAAAGGGACATCAGCAGAGCCAGTCCATTCATAAGGATATGTGATGGAAGCACAAGGTTTGTCAATGACAAGTGAACTGTGAAATATTGTAATGAAATGTGAGAACTAAGATGATATATTGCCATGATTGTATTTTGGAAGAGAGACATTGGTGGACTTTTATCAAGTCAGCATATGCTGAGAGGTAAAGACTGTTATAGCTGTACCAAGACTTCAAGTGGCTGATTTAAACCACAGCCAGCTCCACGTGGGTATGTGAGGATGGAGCAAGACAGAAGTGTATGACAGACCAATACAACAGATATCTGGGTGGGAGTAGCTACAAGTAGCAACAGTTACCTCACTCTTGTATACTTGCCACTGTGGTACTGTTGCAAGCTTGGCACCAATGTCTCTCAGCTTGCACATATTGACAGCTGTTGAACCATGACAGCTACAGCATCCAAACATATTGCAAAACACTCAGAGACACACTTCTCTTTTTCTTGGAGGAGAAGGTGACAGACAACAGGAAGGAGTTGGAATTAATGGCAGGGTTAGTGGAGAGGCTTGTCTGCATGTTTCAATCTCCATGAAGGAGACAATGTTCACCATGTTGAAGAATGAATGAAAAGAGTGTCTTTGTCCCCAAAACAACCACCACCCACCCCAACTCTCTGCCTTCCTCTTCTAGCAACACGTCCTAATTTGTGTAACCTTTGCCTAATTCTCCAGTCAGGCTGAATGCCATGAAGAAGCCCCAATTGGATGAGTTATTTTTGAAAGTAATTGATTTGTGAACAAACCTTTCAATCAGCAAAATAAGTAAGTACTTCAGCATCTGTCAGATTGCTCCCTATAGAATAGTGAAACTGTAGCAAGCATGGAAATGAACCTGAAATATAAAGAGTTGCAGCTCCTGCAAGAAGTAAACAGGAATTAACCTCTAAATATTAAATTATCTTTTCAGTATCATTGGTGAGGGGGCGGAAATGGATGGTGGGATGGTGGGGGTTGGGAGGGTGGTGGTGGGTGAAGCAAGAAAAGCTTTTGTGTTAATAAAAGCAGCTTTCTGATGATATGCAACAGCTCAGGCTGCCACATGGGTTACCAAATGTGGTAGCATTGCTGTCAAGTCAGTGTCCACATTCTGATGGACCTCACAATCAGATTGCTCTGCATATCACTGGTGGTCATTATGTACCCACACGGAGACCAATTTATAAATCATTAGGTGCACTTATCAGGAATCCTCCTCTCCAAGGTGCAATTTTGGTATTTTAAAATGTCACATTGCGTGTCAAAAAATGGATGTTGCCAAACATGTCGGTTCTTTACATCATGTCATCTTACTATCCACAATAATAAATAGAATCATATTCGTAAGGTATGAGAAATGGCAGCAGAAAGTGCCATTTGACTAATTAAATCTTCTCTAGCATTCAATCAGATCATGGTTGACTTACTAAATCAGTCCCATTTCCTCACACAACCTCAGTCTCCCTTTAGATTTGATTAGATTACTTACAGCATGGAAATTCTGCAAAATCTATTGATCTCTGTCTTGAATATACTCCACTGAGCTGTGCGGCTCTCTGGGTTGGAGAATTTTTAAAGATGCCTTAGTCTCTGAGTGAAGAAATTCTTCTTCATCTTCATCGTAAACAGCCAGACATTTACCTATCGCCCCGCACTACCTCCAAGCCAGTGGGATCATAATTCCTGCGTCTACCCGTCGAGTCTTGGAAAAATGTTCTATTTTTCAATGACATCACATCTTGCTCTTCCAGGCTCTCTAAGATACAGCTCCATTCTTCTCAAGCACTATTCTGCAATCCCAGAATCAGGTTATTGAACATTAATTGCACTTTGCAAGTTTTGAGAAGATTTGTAGCTCAGGTTGAGGTTCTGGATGTAGGTTCATTTTCAACACTATATCAACAAACTCTATCAACAAACATATTAACTTGGACCCCATTTGCCACCCCTTGAGAAAAAGACCAGGAAATGACATCACCATAGGAAATGACATCATCACAGGAAATGACACAACCAACCCAAAGAAACCTACACATATAAATAGAAAGCAGGAAGCATCAGCAGTGCTTCGTCCGGAGGCTCACTGAAGATGTTACCTGGTATGGTGATGAAAAGACTGAAACTGAACCTTCCAGCTCAGAGAGCAAACCTACATCCATTAATTACACTAAATTTATGATCAGTAGATTCTTTCTTAGTATGAACATGAAAACTGTACAAAGCAATCCAGGCATAGATTCTCTAAGGATGTATACAATTGGATCAATGCATTTTTACTCTGACATCATTAAATCCCTACACTGTGGAAGCAGCCATTTGACCCATCGAGTCCACACCACTCCAAAGAGCATCCCACCCATACCCCTGTATTCTTCCCATGGCTAACCCACCTAGACTACACATCCCTGGATACAATGGGCAATTTAACATGGCCAATCCATCTCATCTGCGCTGTGGGAGGGAAACCGGAGCATCTGAGGGAAACCCACGCAGACACGAGGAGAATAACAAACTCTACACAGATAGTCGCCCGAGGTTGGAATCAAACCTGGGGTCTCTGGTTCTGTGAGGTAGCAGTGCTAACCACTGAGCCACTATGCCACCCCTATACCCCCTTGATGCTTCTTTACATACTCCTAACAATTCATCCACCTATTTCTGTGTCATCAGCAAGCATGAAAATATTATATCTGGTCCCCTCATCTAAATTATTAATGCAGATTGTGACTAACTATTAGTGTCCATGCACTGATCCTAAAGGTACACCACTAGTCACATCCAACATGAAGATGATGCATTTATTCCTGCTCTGTTTCCTGTCTGTTAATAAACTGTCAACTCCTAGCACTCCACAACTCCCTGTGCACTAATGTACCATAAGACAAAAGTTTCCTGGTCCCCTAACTCGTAATTAGGGATGGATTTACAGTTGTTAATTAACTGGTTTATAATATTGTGCAAAACATATTCAAAGTTTGGGAGAAGATTTGTAGCTCGGGTGCTTGTTGTTGTGGTTCTGTTCGCCGAGCTGGGAATTTGTGTTGCAGACGTTTCGTCCCCTGTCTAGGTGACATCCTCAGTGCTTGGGAGCCTCCTGTGAAGCACTTCTGTGATGTTTCCTCTGGCATTTATAGTGGCTTGTCTCTGCCGCTTCCAGTTGTCAGTTCCAGCTGTCCGTTGCAGTGGTCAGTACATTGGGTCCAGGTCGATGTGCTTATTGATTGAATCTGTGGATGAGTGCCATGCCTCTAGGAATTCCCTGGCTGTTCTCTGAAGCATGGCACCCTAGAAGCATGGCACTCATCCACAGATTCAATCAATAAGCACATCAACCTGGACCCAATATACCGAAAACTGCAACGGACAGCTGGAACTGACAACCGGAAGCGGCAGAGACAAGCCACTATAAATGCCGGAGGAAACATCACAGAAGCGCTTCACAGGAGGCTCCCAAGCACTGAGGATGTCACCTAGACAGGGGACGAAACGTCTGCAACACAAATTCCCAAAACGTATCCCAAAAGAACCAGAAATGTTGAATAACTAAACATATGTGTGTACAGTTCTGATTTAATGTAACCCTTACAATTGTCCACAAAATGTCTATGAACAATAAGGATTACTCATAGAGACTGGTGTGATGCAATATTTATGTAACAACTGGAGATTATTGTGGAACATGAGCAACATTTTCTATGATTTGCAAATGTTTGGATCTATAAATCACAGCATGAAGGGCATTATTTATGCAGGAAAATTATGGGGAAACATCAGAAACTTCATTATATGAGAAATTCTCTGTCATATTTAGTTTTCAACTTAAACTTTTAGGGTTACAGCAATTCACTCCTATGAATTCAAAGTTGTTATTTAGCAATAAATGAATTGAAATAATCCAGCATGTATTTATTCTATTTTCTTTGGAAACATAATGGTCATTGATTATTTATTATTGGGTTTGGTCACTGATGGTAAGGCAGGTGTTCATTATCCAGCCATAATTACATTGAGGTGGTGTGGTAAGTATTCTTCGACATTGCAGACCATGGTCATTATAGTGGTTTGATATTTAGTGGCTTGTGAGGTATACAGCTGGAGTGACATACAAGAGAAACAAGTCTGCATAAGGATGCCTGATTTCCTTCTGTAAATTGTCTTAATGAATCAGTTGAGGTTTTAGCACATAGCAACGACTTCATATGGTACAAAATATATAGTGTAGAAATAAGTTATTTGGCCCAAATGGTTGATGCTGGTGTTTATAGTCCAAGTGAATCTTTCAGTCTAGCTTTCTCTTTTTTTTCTGCCATGCTTTCATCTCACTTCTGTTTCAAAGAAGTTAAGCTACTTGCCAAAGAGTAAAAGAGAGTTTGCCATCGCCATTGCTGGTATTTAATCATTAACCAGCATTGCTGAAATGGATAACTTTGTTATGCATCTCGTTTCCATTTTGTGGGAAGTTGCTCTGAGCAAACTCGCTAATGTGTCTTCTTGCAACAGTGACTGTATTTCAGTGACTGTACATTGCCGCATGGCTGTATAAAGTGCTATACAGTTGCTAATCCTTTAACACAAAAATGTTCCAAAAACCAACAGCATTATAATACTGATAAATTAATATAATGTGAAATACAGCAGAAAGCCTCTGTGTCTTTTAGAATATGAAAGAGGAGATTATGATTACTAGGATATGAAAAGGCTGTTCGATGAGAATGCAAATTGGTGATAATCTTCTATAGCATTTTGCAAGGTTTCATTTTTTCTAATATATACCAGAAGGTTTTCTCATGTGAAACTGTTTCTTGTGTATTACTAATCTGTTCAGGTTTAATGTCAACACTATGTTGGACTAAACATTGGTAATTCTTGTAATGCTGTATAAAATTGATACACAACATCCTTTCTGTTTCATAGAATCATGATGCATCCTTTTTTTCAATACCTTTAATGTCTGTGTTGCCATGCAGTTTCTTTTTCTATAATTACAGAGCATTTATCAGTACAAATCTATTGATATTAATGACTTCAAGAGGTAGGGTAAGGCATCTAATTTTGACAACAATACAAAATTAGATAAGAATGGAAAATGTGAGGTGAACAGAAAGAGGTTATAATAAGATAGAGCTAGGTTAAGTGAGTGGGCAGGAAGATAGTAGATGGAGTATCATAATGAGAAGGGTGTTGTGCAGCTGTAAAAATATAAAGCAACATATGTCTAAGAAGGTGTGACACTTACAGAGAGATTGAGGTGTATTTGTACAATTAACCCAAGAAGTTAGCGAGCAAGCACAACAAACAATTAGAAAAACGAGCAGCACGTTGGCCTTTATTCCAAGGGAATTTGAGTATTGGAGAAAAAGAAGTGCTGTTGGAATTGCACTGAGCTTTGGTGACCAGAATGATGTGCAGTTTTGCTCTCCATACTTAAGAAAGGATGCACTTGCACTGAAAGTAGTACAGCAAATGATCACTAAATTAACCCTTATGGTGAGAGGGTGAGTACATTTGTTCTATATGGGGTGCAGAAGAATAGAAGGTGATTTCTTTGAAACATACAAGATTTTGAAGGGACTTGATAAAATCAACATAGAAATGTCATTTCCCCTGGGTATGGAGTCAAAATAAGGGACAGTCTCAGGACTGCGATAAGGAGAGCTTTCTTCACTCAATGGATCTTGAATTCTGGAGGCTGAGGTAGTCAGATGTTTAGTGTCTCAGGGAATTATATTGATGGCAGGCAGGTAAGTAAAATCCAAGACCAACCCTGATCATATGCACTGGCTGAATTCCCATGTCATTTTTTTCTACATCGTGATTGCTCTATATGACACATCTCATTTGTTTTTTTTCACTTTTTCGATTGTGCTAGCCATATTCTACATTAATTTTGTAACGGCATACTCAGTGTTAGTGAGTGTTTGGGAAGATAAAGATCTTCAATAGCATGTAAGAAGTCACTGGATCATTGAATTTCTACAGTGCAGAAAAAGGCCATTCAACCCATTAAGTTCACACTGACCCTGCAATGAGCATCCCACTTGGCCCCTTACTTTATCCCTGTATACCTGCATTTCCCATTGCTGCTCCACCTGGTCTGCACATCCCTGGACACTACAGGGCAATCCATCTAACCTGCACAACTTTGGACTTGGGGAGCAAACCAAAACACCTGGAGGAAACCCATGCAAACATGGGAAAATGTAGAAACTCCATGCAGACAGTTGTCCAAGGCTGGAATCGAGTCCTGTCACTATGAGGCAGCAGTGTTACTTACTCAGTCATCATGCCACCAAATTGGCACCTCATGTAAGAATGACCCAGACTTCAGTGTGATGGGTGGCCAAACTATTTCCTGTCATCATGTTTTACTTTCTAGCTGCATTACCTCATCACAGAATGACATCACATCAAAAAATCCACAGACATTAAAAGGGTAGTCTTACGGTAGATTAGATATCAGAAAGAAAAATGATGTATGGAGGTAGAGGGCATGACTGATGTTCTAAATTAACATAATGCATTTGTCATTATGAAGGAGGAACATATTGCCAAAGTGATAATGAAAGAACCCAGGTAATTTAGATCCTGCATGTGTCAATTGATGAAAATAATGAAAGTCATGCGATCAAGAATGAAAGAGTTCATATGAAAAATTTAGGATTATTGGCGAAACAGCCAAAGATGACTTAAAGGAAAAAAATAGGATTTGGAAGCACTCTGTGAGAAAGTGGTAGAAAGAAATTTGAAAGAATGGGGGAGTGAGACTTGTTATAATGGTCTTTCAGAATGCAGATGTGAACTTTTCATGCCAAATGTTTTCTTCGGTGTGGAAATCATTCTATAATTCTATGTTTCTGTGATAGAATTCTAATGTAAGGGGATTGACTCATATTAATTTTAATATCATTTATTTTAGTGTTTGATCAAGTGGAATTTGGGTTTGAATTGTGTCTATGAAGGAGTTTAATGATTAACTTTCAAATATTTCTGTAGCCATGGTTTAAATCACATCATGAGAAACAGACTTCCTGGAGAGTTTTATTCTCCCTAAGTAAGTTTTATGAGTTATGCATTAATTTTCCAATACAAGATTCTGGAATTTCTTTTGGCTTCAGGTTTAAAGAGAGCCCCTTGGGTTTGGGTGAAGTCTTGACTGAATCTGTAAGACCCTTGTTCCTGAAGAGAGAAACTTCCAGATTGTTAAGAATTAGATTACCTCAACATAAAGTGTTTAGTTTTAAAGTTCCAGATGAGAAGCATTGGTTTAAAACTTTGAAGGGGTGCTTCACAGTTGAGATAATCTCTGTTCAGCTGCATGAATGTTAAAGGAAGTGATTATCAGATTCTCAAGAAGGGTATTTGAAGTCACAAATAACTGAATAACTATAAAGAGAATCATCTCTGGAGTGAGTACTGTAAAGGTGTTCTGTTGAGATTAATGGGATTTTGTTTTACCATGTGTTTTGCAACCTTTACATTTGTGCTATATGTGAAGTTTCTTAGAACAACATGCTGAGTATCCCCATCCAGGGATGAGGATATTTTGGATCTGGTGATGTGTACTGAGGCAGGTTTAATAAATCATGTCAAAACAAAACATCCCCAGAAAACTGAGACCATACGTGATTGAATTTAGCATTCAGTTTGAGAGGAAGGTAACTGGGCCAGAAATAACTGTTTTAAGCCTATATAAGGACAATTACAAAAAAACAAGTATAACAGAGCTCACTGGAATAGACTGGGAAAGGAGTTTAGCAGTAAAATGGCTGAGGAAAAATAGCAGTCCAGGGAAAGTTCACTAATTCTGATACAGAGCGACCATCTATAAGGAGAGACTGAGTTGTACTGGGCCTGGAGTTTGAAAGAATGAGAGGCGACCTTATTGAAACATACAAGATTCTTGGGTAACTCAACAGGATTGTTTCCCCTTGTTCAGAGCTTAGAGTCTCTTATTAGTTATTAGTCAGTTCTACACTCTAAAGGGAGTTGAGCAGCTCACTTGGCTAGTTTTCAATACAGAGTGATTTAAATTCATGTGTGTCTTAACATGAAGGGCTCATTTTCTCAACCTCTCCACTTACCTGAGATGTGAACTTCGGGCCTTACCTCCACCAGTCATCTGTCTCTAATGTGGAGTCACCCTGTGGACCAGGGTTATGATGACTACCTTTGTCACATAGAGCAAACCTAGTTATTATCTCTTATGAGGTAACAACGTCTCTTATCAAGTGTTAATATTGTTAACCAGTTTTAAGCTAATGTAACCTATTTTACTATTAAGAGTGAAATATTTCTTGTTATTCAAATACATGTAGCTCTGTTGAAGAAGCGTTAGTGGTTAATTGTTCACCACAGAATGCTCGTAAGCACCATAGTCTTATGACAAAAAAGCATTACAAGAAAGAATTCTCAAAAAGTCCAACCAGAGCCAGATATCCACTGTGGACTCTCGAATAACAGACATTATCAGCATCTGAGTCTCAAGAGTGCCCAAACAGGAACACCATCCAGAAGTCTGTCAGGGAATCTGTTTCCACTTGGACTAAAGGAAAGGTTTCAAGGTCAATATTGAAGATTTCATGAACATCCTCTCTGTCACAATCAACACATAAGTATCAGCCATACAATCATGGTCATAATAGTGATGTATCATCAGAAATAGTCATAAGACTTTCCAATCAACAAGATCCACTGAGACAGAGGGCAGCTGCTCAAACCCAGAATCCATCACCAAGTGTCCTGGTTGACAACCAATGTCCCATTGCATCACTCTAAGATAAGACACATAACCCATCTGACAACTCACAGTCAACACTAACATATCATATGGGGAGTCACCCATGTGTTGACATGTCACCAGGGAGTTAACAGCCTCGGACTATTAAACACATTCCTGATGAAAGGCTTATGCCTGAAACATTGATTCTCCTGCTCCTCGCAGCCTGCCTGACCTGCTGCACTTTTCCAGAGCCACATGTTTCAACACTAATCTCCAGCATCTGCAGTCCTCACTTTCTCCTATTGATCCAGGAACCCAGGTAATACACTGGGGAGCCAGGGTCAAGTCCTGCAAAGACAGATTGTGGAAATTATATACTTTTTTTTAAGTTTGAGAAAAAATCTGGAACAAAATGTCTAATGATAGCCATGAAATTACTCTCAATTGTCAAGAAAAACTCATTTGGTTCACTAATGGCCTTTAGAGAAGGAGACTGCCATCCTTAATGCCTCCATTTGACTCCAGACCCACAGGAATGAGGTTAATTCCAAACAGCCCTGTGGGCAATGAGAAACAGGAAATAAATCCTGGCATAGTCTGTGACATCCACATTCTGTGAATGAATTTTAATATATCCGTCTTGCAAACTGGATAAAGAATTGTATTTGCCATGAGCAATTGTCAATGATGGTGATTTCAGTGATCTTTAAATCACTCAGTTAAAATGCTTCAAAAATTTAGAAGACTTTTTTTTCTGATAGTAATCTATATGTCAAGTTATTCATCAATTCTAAATTGACTGTAATGGCTACACAATCTTCTTCACATTCTCTTTTCACATGAAAACCATTCCAGAAATCCTTCTCAACCCTTTGGATCCAAGTTTCCCTGACTAGGATAGTGGGAATGGGTTAATATGGCCATGTGAAAGTGTTGTCCAGCTGTGTGAGGAAGCTTAGCATGGTGTGCATGCTGAGAGGAAGCAAGTGAGACCAGTAGGGGGAAGTAGTTATGAGGGCTGTAACTGAAATCGAGAAAGCAAGTGCAGCCGGGAATAAAATGTAATGAACCATCCTGCTGAGATTGTGAGTGCTGTCAACTAAGGGAAGGAGAGATTGGCAATGCTGAAGAGAATATAGGTTATTATGGTCAGTCTGACCATTGACTCTGCACTGCAGAACAAAATTACTCTCAAATCTTCTACATGCATTCAAACATCATTCCCAGTCAAGATAATGAGTGATGAATGATTGATTGAGGTCTTGTTGCAGCAGAAATCATTGTTCCATCAGACCTAGCTCTGAAAGACCAGATTTCCATCGAGGTCAAGAATTGCAGTTTACATTTGTAACCACCAGGTGGTAGGGTTACACAGTGAGGTCCAGGGATCACTTTGATCTGCTATCAGCCTAAATCCTGCAGAATTTTAATCTCCGCAGTGAAAATAATAGCTTGCAAAGTACATGCTGGTATATACGAATAAATTGTCTCATGACAGTCACCGTTTACTACTGCTCATACAGTTAAAATGTTTGAGCTCGAACCATCATTTGCTGAAGTCAGATATCATATGCAACAGCTGCATATTCTTGTGGATGACTGGAAAGTATTAGATCACATTGAAAGCATTAAAATCTGTACGAATGTCCTGGGTTCTTATTCTCACAAGACATGAATTATAATGTTTCTTGATTCCGTCGAAAAACAGAGTTAATTTTACATTAGATGGTGCATCAATATGATATTAATGTTCACAATAATGGCAAGTGGAGACATAAGCAGATGATTCCCAATAGAATCTAGGTTGAGGAACATAGACACAAACTTGAACCCAAGAGGCAAGAGAAGAGAAATCCAACTACCAAAGAGTCGAGAAGCTGCGGAATTGTCTGCCTTGGGATAATTGTAGAAGCATAAACTAGATGAACTTTCTCGATTAAATTGGATAGGTGTAAGAAATTAAAGGGAATGAAATGTTATGGAACAGAGCAACTAAGCATGATTGGAATTAATTATGTGTGAATAGTAAACATCAAACCAACTAATGGCCTGTTCTTGAGTTGTCATTTTCATTCTTTGCTACTTCTTAGTTATGACCATCCATAAAATCATGCTGCATATAAAACTGACTTCCATTTAGGTAAAACTTCCATTCAGGTAAATATTGATAACATCTGCATGTTGCATCCTTTTGGACAACAAATATTAAGAAGATTATTTAATAATATATTCACATAAAACACTTAATTTTACTTCATATATTGGAAGATTAAATATGAAAATTCTCTAGTCCCTGTACTGACCCCACAGTTGTTTGCAATCTCAGAATTAGAATTTACAACATCATTCAGTCTGCCATCAAAAGCCCTGCAGAATGAGAATATTCCACGGAACCTGCATCCAGTTAACATAAACATATTAAAACCATCTTAGGATGACAGAAACCAATATCCTTATGCATATTAATTAACTTTCACCTGCCTGAATAAAATTTCACCTACCCGCGTTTCTGATTAAGGACTTTTGCCCAAAATGTCAATTTGGCTGCTCCTCGGATGCTGCCTGACCTGCTGTGCTTTTCCAGCACAACTCTAATCTAGATCCTGATCTCCAACATCTGCGTCCTCACTTTCACCTGAATAAAATTTAATCTTTTTGTACCTCAGAGGAACAGCCCGTGGGAACCAGAATTAGCCTTGCATATCCTGTTGTCATATTGAGGGTTTCATATCAATTATGTAATCTTGGCACTAATATTTTTGTCACTGTCATAAGACATTTAAGCAGATGATCAACAATTCTGAAAGCCTTTTAGAAAAGAATAAAAATACATCACCAAGTTCCTATTGGTGCATTTTACAAGCCTGAAAGAACAGAGCAATAAACAAAGGAGGAAATGCCAAAGGAGTAGGCAGCTGACATAATATCACTCCACTTGAAGACCTTTTAAGGGTTGTAGGGGTAGAGGTGACTTTGTGTGAGATGGGAGTCAGGTGGGTTGTTCTCAATGATATTTGATGACACCATCATTCCAAATCTACATTGTAGAATACCTACTAGGAGATGGTGGGGAGTTCAATTCTACAGTTGACAGCTGCTATCATGAGTGGTGCAAACGTATAATGTGTGTAGCAGGAGGTATCTGTATAACTTTGGCTGGTGGGGTCTCTAGTGGCACAATGGAAGTGTCCCTACGTCTGAGTCAGATAATGCGATTTCAAGAACCTCTGTCCCAGAGGTGTGTTGTAACATATCTGAACAGGTTGATTAGAATAACTATTACTCTGGCTCATCGTCAATAAAGTCAATAAAGGGAACTATGGAGCTATGAGGGAGGAGCTGGCCAAAGTTCAATGGTGCAATACCTTAGCAGGGATGACAGTGGAGGAACAACAGCAGATATTTCTGGGTATAATGCAGAAGATGCAGGATCAGTTCATTCCAAAAAGGAAGAAAGATCCCACGAGGAGGCAGGGGTGGCCGTGGCTGATGAGGGAAGTTAAGAAACATATAAAGTCAAAAGAGAAAAAGTATAACAAGCAAAGATGAGTGGGAAAATGAAGGACTGGGAAGCTTTTAAAGAACAACAGAGAATTACTAAGAAGGAAGTACGTAGAGGAAAAATGAGGTACGAAGGTAAACTGGCCAAAAATATAAAGGAGGATAGTAAAAGCTTTTTTAGGTATGTGAAAGGGAAAAAAATGGTTAAGACTAAAATTGAGCCCTTGAAGACAGACACAGGGGAATATATTACAGGGAACATAGAAATGGCTGAAGAGTTGAATTGGTACTTCAGATCTGTGTTCACTGGGCAGACACAAGCAATCTCCCTGATGTAACAGTGGCTGAAGGACCTGAACTGAAGGGAATTTATATTTGCCAGGAATTGGTGTTGGAGAGACTGTTAGGTCTGAAGGTTGATAAGTCCCCGGGGCCTGATGGTCTACATCTCAGGATACTGAAGGAGGTGGCTCGAGAAATCGTGGATGCATTGGTGATTATTTTCCAGAGTTCGATAGATTCAAGATCAGTTCCTGTGGATTGGAGGGTGGCTAATGTTGTACCACTTTTTAAGAAAGGAGTGAGAGAGAAAGCAGGAAATTATAGACCAGTTAGTCTGACCTCAGTGGTGGGAAAGATGCTGGAGTCAATTATAAAGGATGAAATTACGACACATCTGGATAGCAGTAACAGGATAGGACAGAGTCAGCATGGATTTATGAAGGGGAAATCATGCTTAACTAATCTTCTGGAATTTTTTGAGGATGTAACTCTGAAGATGGACAAGGGAGATCCAGTGGATGTAGTGTACCTGGACTTTCAGAAAGCCTTTGATAAAGTCCCACATAGGAGGTTAGTGAGCAAAATTAGGGCACATGGTATTGGGGGCAAAGTACTGACTTGGATTGAAAATTGGTTGGCTGACAGGAAACAGAGTAGTGATAAATGGATCCCTTTCGGAGTGGCAGGCGGTGACCAATGGGGTATGCAGGGATCACTGCTGGGACCGCAGCTTTTTACAATATATATTAATGATATAGAAGATGGTATTAATAGTAACATTAGCAAATTTGCTGATGATACAAAGCTGGGTGGCAGGGTGAAATGTGAGGAGGATGTTAGGAGATTACAGGGTGACCTGGACAGGTTAGGTGAGTGGACAGATGCGTGGCAGATGCAGTTTATGTGGATAAATGTATGGTTATCCACTTTGGTGGCAAGAACAGGAAGGCAGATTACTACCTAAATGGAATCAATTTCGGTAAAGGGGCAGTACAAAGAGATCTGGGTGTTCTTGTACACCAGTCAATGAAGGCAAGCATGCAAGTACAGCAGGTAGTGAAGAAAGCTAATAGTATGCTAGCCTTTATAACAAGAGGGATTGAGTATAGAAGCAAAGAGGTTCTTCTGCAACTGTACAGGGCCCTGGTGAGACCACACCTGGAATATTGTGCGCAGTTCTGGTCTTCAAATTTGAGGAAAGACATTCTGGCTATTGAGGGAGTGCAGCCTAGGTTCACGAGGTCAATTCCTGGAATGGCGGGACTATCTTATGTTGAAAGATTGGAGCGACTGGGCTTGTATACCCTTGAGTTTAGAAGACTGAGAGGGGATCTGATTGAGATGTATAAGATTATTGAAGGATTGGACACTCTTGACGCAGGAAACATGTTTCCACTGATGGGTGAGTCCCAAACCAGAGGACACAACTTAAAAATAAGGGGTAGACCATTTAGGACAGAGATGAGGAGAAACTTCTTCACCCAGAGAGTGGTGGGTGTGTGGAATGCTCTGCCCCAGAAGGCAGTGGAGGCCCAGTCTCTGGATTCATTTAAGAAAGAGTTGGATAGAGCTCTCAAGGACAGTGGAATCAAGGGTTATGGAGATAAGGCAGGAACAGGATACTGATTGAGGATGATCAGCCATGATCATAATGAATGGTAGTGCAGGCTCGAAGGGCAGAATGGCCTACTCCTGCACCTATTGTCTATTGTCATTGTGACAACAGCTTTGGTCATTATGAGGCAGGTGGCCGTGCAAGTATGGCTGATTTTGGTAAATGCAGACAATCAGGCTTAGAGGATAATCATTGCCTTGACTGCACAGTGTAAGCTATAATGTGGTTAGGATGCTGCTGGAAAACCACCCAATATTACAGGTACTCAGATCATCACAAGCACCCTTATTATTAGCCATGTTGTCAAATTCTTTGTTGAGTTGGAGCTTCTGTTGCACTAATTGTTTGGCAAAACAAAGGTACGTTTATATTGACAGAAATTACTGAGAAAGCTTGCCAAGGCTGGAAGCATCTTTGAAGTGAAATCAGAGTTACCATTTTGGGTCCAGTGACCCTTCCTCAGAATTCGGACCTGAACAATTAACTCTGATTTCTCTTCACAGATGGTGCCAGACCTGCTGAGGTTTTCCAGCAAAGTCTGCTTTTGTTTCTGATTTACAGCATCGGCAGTTCTTTTGGTTTTTATATTTATATCTGTCTTCAGAAAGAGATGGGGAGATACTGGCATATGGTTTATGTAATCTGACAGTGGTTCCCCTTGATTTCAAGGTATATTACATTAAGGAACATATTGGAGGCAGTAATGTGACTGGGAAGAAAAGAACAAATAATTGAATAAAATATTTACGTAAAGCTGACTTTGAAAAATTTGACAGAGATTGCACACAGTAAACAAGCTAAATCTATCAGTGGGAACAAAATGGAAGTTGTGTGAAACAGAATCAAAGATAAATGTAATGTGTCACGGAACCAGTTTCTCTGTCTAATTGGCAAAAGGTCTACTTCCCAGTAAAGGCAAACTGGACACGCAATGATATAAAAGACAACCGTTACAAAATCTAAATTTAAAATCATAGAATCATAAAAGTTTACAGTACAGATGGAGGTCATTTGACCCAATGTGTCTGTATTGGCTCTCGAGAGGGCTAAAAACAATGACTGCAGATGCTGGAAACCAGATTCTGGATTAGTGGTGCTGGAAGAGCACAGCAGTTCAGGCAGCATCTGAGGAGCAGCGAAGTCGACGTTTCGGGCAAAAGCCCTTCATCAGGAATA
Source organism: Chiloscyllium punctatum (assembly GCF_047496795.1). Taxonomy (NCBI): domain Eukaryota; kingdom Metazoa; phylum Chordata; class Chondrichthyes; order Orectolobiformes; family Hemiscylliidae; genus Chiloscyllium; species Chiloscyllium punctatum. The sequence continues at coordinate 75,455,611 of NC_092760.1, forward strand.
AAGGCAGTGATAAGCTAGAGGAGGGATGGGGGTGCCCCCACCCTCCTCTAGAGAGGGCTATCTAGCCTTATCTCCTTGGCCCTCTGAAATCATCACTTTCAAATATATATCGATCTCTCTTTTGAAAAATCCTATGGTGGAGTCCACCTCCACCATTTTCCCAGGCAGTGCTTTCTAAACCCGAACATCTCTCTGACTAAAGAAGTTTCACCACATCTCACACCTAGTACTCTATCTGACAGTCTTGAAATTTTGACCCCGAGTTACTAGTATAGCAACTAGCATAAACAGAATAATCTTCTTGATCCTGTCAACATTGTTCGTAATTACCTTATGTTCTTTCAGTCTCTAACGATGACTTGATTTCTCAGTAGGCTGCAGGTTCCAGTGCATGCACAAAACAGCAACAATGGCAAGCTGCATTTGCTGTTTCCTCTTAAACAGCCCAAACATGTGGAGTTCCTGAACATGGAAGGAAAACCCACAGGACCGAGACTAGTGTATAAACCAGACCATGGGATCTGGGATGATGGTTGTAGGTACACTACATGACCAACTAGTGTTTCAGTTTACAGCCCAAACTGGTGTTACTGCAGTTTGTGATGAACAGTCAGGGCTCAGAGACATCCTGGGAACACGTCGGTCCAGCTGAGTGTTTGGTTAGTGCTCAGAACATATCCTGGAGCAGTTGGACTTCAGGAATAGATTGTAAAAGCCATTAAGCCATCGCTGAGAATGGAATATAATAGGTGCTGCTGAGAAATGTTGAAGCCCAGAGAAACGCAGAAGCAGTGCCAGATCAGTAGAGTTAGCTATTTGTAAAGGATGATGGGATTGTCACTATGTGTAGATGCTGGTGTGAATCTTTAATAGTCCAGGAGAGCGCATCATACTCCATATTAGATTAGATTAGATTACTTACAGTGTGGAAACAGGCCCTTCAGCCCAACAAGTCCACACCGCCCCACCGAAGCGTAACCCACCCATACCCCTACATCTACATTTACCCCTTACCTAACACTATGGGCAATTTAGCATGGCCAATTCACCTGACCTGCACATCTTTGGACTGTGGGAGGAAACCGGAGCACCCGGAGGAAACCCACGCAGACACGGGGAGAACGTGCAAACTCCACACAGTCAGTTGCAATTGAACCCGGGTCTCAGGCGCTGTGAGGCAGCAGTGCTAACCACTGTGCCACCGTGCCGCCCACATATTCAATGAACCTTTGCAAGGCAGCATTCAAATGAGTTTCCTGCCCTTGATGAGAAACATGAGAAATATGCTAAGGATTCTCTACTACTATTTAATACAAGCTTACTCTGCACTGGATACTGGTTCTGAAGAGGTTAAAATTTATGTTGCATTAGCTCTACCCCTTTGTTATGGACCAAGTCAGACCCCTTAAACTATTTTAAGAAGATAGCCTTGACCCTAACTTTGTCTTATTTTAAAGGTAGATGTGAAGTGGGTGTTCCAGATGTGATGCAGCTGGTCAAAACACTTAGCTTCAAACAAAACAGAATTTATTTAAACACTACAGTTGAAACAAAGGAAAGCGGAATTTAAAATACTTTCACTGTTGGAAAACTTAACCGACATATACAGTAACTATGACTGATCAACAGTTTTAATAACCGTAACACACAATAAACACACCCCATGGAAAAAAAGATCAATTCAAACATAGATTCTTACAGGCAGGAGGGAACAACACCCAGGGAGAGATTTCAGAGAAAGTCAGAGGAATCCTTTCCTGAAGCTTGCATCTCTCCTGGACTCTCACATCTTGGGACTACTACAGCTAAAACAAACTAGAAAAAACCTGAACTGTGAGAAATGCCAACACTCCTTCCATTGTTAATTTAGATGCTTTGTCACCTCTGCCTTTACAACGTCTCTTCAAAAAATAACCAAGGACAAAATAATCTTTTTAAAATGATATCATTGTCACACCCTACTACTGAAATTACACAGAAGTTGTGGGTGAAGACAAGAAATTCCACTCCAGCTTTCAGAGGGATTATGTGTACTTGTATCAGCTGTCTAATGTCCAAGTCAACTCTTACCCAGCCTGCATCTTAGTAGGGGTGGTAATTATTACAAGATACCAGGAGTGGTCTTCTGGGAAATTCCATTGTTGTTTTGCAATGATTGTAGATCTTTGTATTTCATCCACATTCGTTCTCTCATCTCCAAGCAAAGGGGAATAAATACACAACTATTGTCCTTCACAAAATGCAGTCATTTGGAGAAATCAGTTTCCTTCTAATGGTGCAATAAAGACTTCATTCAATTTCCTGGTGGGAGTGGGTTTGGGAAGCTCAGACACTGTTGCAGATCATTACTTGTGTATGTCCACAGAATTCTTCAATGCTAGATTGACTTTCCCAGGAGGATTGAAAAGCATGTCTGTATAAATCTGTAGAATATAGTTTTATACAGACTATATAGAACTACAGGAAATTCACCCTCATTGCATTTTAACAGGATTCCTGTTTATAATAGAAAAGTGTGCACATGCGGTTTGTCCAATCATATCTTGAACTATCATGCTGCAGCTGAGCTCTTTGTTCTTGTTATTTGAGTGCTCTCTGTTGTCCTTCCTTTTTACACTTCTACTCCCCAATTTAACAAACTTATTACTTATGGGCTCCAGGTTAGCATACTTTCTGATTTTTACACAAGATTAAAGCTAAAGAATTTTCAGATAATGACATAAATGAGTACAAGTTGACAGACAGAAATGGACATTAGGAGTAAATAGGCCATTTTCAGATTGACAGTCTCTCATTACTGCAGTACTGCCAAGACCAAAAGTTGAGTCTTAGCCATTTGTAACCCTTACCAATGGCTTAGGAGAAGGCACCAAGAGTATTGTATTCAAGATTGATGTCGATACAAAGCGATTTGGAAAAGTAAATTAGTCAAGGAAAAATACATTTTCCTTCAAGGAGGTGGAATGAAACTTCTCTAGACTAGTGGACTCTGAACATCAATTGAGTTATCATGTGTAAAGAGATAAAGTAAACTTTGCTTATATTCTCTCATGTTTAGAAGAATAAGAGGTGATTTTATTGAACTATATAAAATTATTAAAGCTCTTATTAGATCGTATTAGGTCTTATGCAATGACAAGGCAGTCAAATGCTGGAAAATGGGATGAGAATAGTTTAGATGATTGTTTCTGATTGGCAGACTTGATGGGCTAAAGAGTCTTTCTCTGTGCTGTAAACCATGATAACTTTAGAGTAGATGCTGGTCGGATTGTTCATCTGGCTGGGGAATCTAACTTGAGGGATCACTATCTCAGGTCAGTGATTTAGTACTGAGGTCTTACAATTATATGAAGTAGGAGCATGAGTAGACCTTTCAACCCATCAAGACTGCTGTAATAGTCAATAAGTTTAAGGCAGATCTGATGGTTGTATTTACTTTCTAGCCTGGTCTACCATTGGATTTGATTTCCTAGTAGATCAAACACCTTTTAAAGTCAGCCTTCAATATACTTGATGATCCAGCTGCCACTTCTCTTGGGCACAGAGATTCCCAAAGACCTCTAACTTTCAAAGTCATGTTTGTTTTTCATTTTTAACTGTGAACTCAAATGAAAGAAGGACTATTATAAAACCAAGGATTGCTATCAAATTGCTGCACACTTTGAAAGCAAGTAACTTGATACTGATTGCATAGCACCATGTTCACTTGTATGAGCAGTAATTAAAGTGTGATTGCAAAAAAACAGTGCTGTATAAAGATCGTTGGTGCAAGTAGCGGATTAAGAGAAAGTGAGGACTGCAGCTGCTGGAGATAGGAGTCGGGAGTGCTGTGCTGAAAAAGCACAGCAAGTCAGGCAGCATCCGAGGAGCAGGGAAATAAATGTTTTGGCAAAAGCCCTTCATCAGGAATGAAACACAGTCTGTGGACCAGTGATCAGTTATTGCTGACAAAGTTCTTCTGCTTGCCAACGTCTGTGTGATTGATCCTCAACCAAATGGATAGCTCAGGGCTGTGAATAAGATCCAGAGAATATATCTGACTTGACCAGAGCAGGAGTTCTCTCTGTTCTCTGCAATAACATTTCTCTAGGCCTGAAGTAAATTAGTTTATCTTTCCTTCAGCAGTTGCGGCATACTGTGATTTTTATTTGATAAGTTAGAGAACTTTCATAAGTCCTGTGCCTCTTGCAAATAAGTGGAAACATCGAAAGAGAGATGACTAAGAAGCAGCTTCTGACCACAACAATAATCATAAGAATGAACCATTGGTAACATAAGGCTCTGAATAGTTGTCCCATTCTTTCTCTCCATCCATGATACCAATTTCTTTTCTGTGTGTGTGTGTGTGTGTGTGTGTGTGTCTGTCTGTGTGTTTAAAAGAGAGTTAAAAGGAGATTAAAGTTTTAATCAGTTAAATGCCTGTGGTTCATCATTAGAGTGGTGCTGGAAAAGCACAGCCGGTCAGGCAGTATCCGAGGAGCAGGAAAATTGATGTTTCGGGTAAAAGCCCTTCATTGGGAATAGAGCAGAGTACCTGCAGAGTGGAGAGATAAATGAGAGGGAGGTGGGAATGGGGAGAAAGTAGCATGGAATACAATAGGTGAATGGGGGTGGGGATGGAGGTGATAGGTCAGAGAGGAGGTGGAGTGGTTCAGTGGAAAGGAAGATAGGCAGGTAGGACAGATCATGAGGGCGGTGCTGAGCTGGAAAGTTGGAACTGGGGTAAGGTGGTGGAAGGGGGATGAGGAAACTGGGGAAATCCACATTGATGCCATGGGGTTGAAGTGTTCCGAGGCAGAAGATGAGGCGTTCTTCCTCCAGGCGTCGGGTGGTGAGGGAGGGTAGCAAAGAGTACAATATAGTCTACCCTCCCTCACCACCCAATGCCTGGAGGAAGAGTACTACCTTCCCCCACCCTCCTCTCTGACATATCACCTCCATCCCCACCCCAATTCAACTATTATACTCTATGCTACTTTCTTCCCACTCCCACCCCCTTCTCATTTATCTCTCCACTCTGCAGGCTTCCTGCCTCTATTCCTGATGAAGTGCTTTTGTCTGAAACATCGATTTTCCAGCACCACTCTAATCTAGACTCGGGGGCTGAATGTTCCTACTCTTGGAAGTTTAGAACTAGGGTGAGGTGGGGGAAGGGGAAATGAGGAAACTGTTGAAGTCCACATTGATGCCCTGGGGTTGAAGTGTTCCGAGGCGGAAGATGAGGCGTTCTTCCTCCAGGCGTTGGGTGATGAGGGAGCAGCGGTGAAGCATGTCCTCAGCAGAGTGGGAGGGGGAGTTGAAATGTTGGGCCACAGGGTGGTGAGGTTGATTGGTGCGGGTGTGATGGAGATGTTCTCTATAGGGCTCTGCAAGGAGGCGTCCAGTTTTCCCAGTGTAGAGAAGACCGCATCAGGAGCAACGGATACAATAAATGATTTTGGTGGATGCGCAGGTAAAACTTTGATGGATGTGGAAGGCTCCTTTGGGGCCTTGGATGGTGGTGAGGTGGGCAGGTGTGGGCGCAGGTTTTGCAATTCCTGCAGTGGCGGGGGAGGGTGCCAAACGGGAGGGTGGGTTGTTGGGGGGTGTGGACCTGATCAAGTAGTCACGGAGGGAACAGTCTTTGCGGAAAGCAGAAAGGGGTGGGGAGGGAAATATATCCCTGGTGGGGTCCGTTTGGAGGTGGTGGAAATGTCATCGGATGATGTGATTTATGCAAAGGTTGGTCAGGTGGAAGGTGAGCACCAGACTACAGATTCAAAAACACCAGCAATGGTTCTCCTTCAAGAACCTTCACTCCACACTCATAGCAATGCGCCGGCACCTAACCTCTCTGCAGTCAGCCCTGCCTTAGTTGAGGGCCACACTCTGTCCAAACATCTATACTATATCTGGGAGAAAGTGGGGACTGCAGATGCTGGAGATCAGAGCTGAAAAATGTGTTGCTGGAAAAGTGCAGCAGGTCAGGCAGCATCCAAGGAGCAGGAGAATCCACGTTTCGGGCATAAGCCCTTCTTCAAGACTGAGGAGAGTGTGCCAAGCAGGCTAAGATAAAAGGTAGGGAGGAGGGACTTGGGGGAGGAGCGTTGGGAATGCGATAGGTGGAAGGAGGTTAAGGTGAGGGTGATAGGCCGGAGAGGGGGTGGGCGCGGAGAGGTCGGGAAGAAGATTGCAGGTCAGGAAGGTGGTGCTGAGTCCGAGGGTTGGGACTGAGATAAGATGGGGGGAGGGGAAATTAGAAAGCTGGAGAAATCTGCATTCATCCCCTGTGGTTGGAGGGTTCCTAGGCAGAAGATGAGGTACTCTTCCTCCAGGCGTCGTGTTGCCATGGTCTGGTGATGGAGGAGGCCAACCCTCAGACTCAGCACTGCCTTCTTGACCTGCAATCTTCTTCCCGACCTCTCTGCCCCCACCCCCTCTCCGGCCTATCACCCTTACCTTAACCTCCTTCTACCTATCGCATTCCCAACACCCCTCCCCCAAATCGTCGATTCTCCTGCTCCTTGGATGCTGCCTGACCTGCTGCGCTTTTACAGCAACACATTTTTCAGATCTATACTATATCCTCAGAGAATTCATACCCTCAACAAACAATATTTCAACACTATCTCAAACATCAAAAACTGTAAGTACAACAAACTTTTATATAACCAGCACTCCTAAAACATTCCAGAACATTCCCCCAGGCTCTGGAACTGCTCGAACGTCATTAGCCATGCGGCTGCTGTAGCTACCATCCCCACAGTGATGGATGATGTCATGTCTGCCCCCATCATGGCCGCTTCCACAGCCACTTGTGCCCCCCACAATTCTTCAAGCACCACACGTGTCATCACGTCCGCCCCCACATCATCGCTGATGTCACACGCTCAGTAATTTCCGCCTTCCCCCACTGCTGTGTTCGCCACCACTTCTGCCCCCACCAACGTCATTCACCTGCATTCTGCTGATACGCCCCACACAGATCCCACTGTCACCATCTCCGCCCACCAGAACCCTGAGGGGAACACCACCCCTGCTCATGACTTCAGCCCCATTCCTCCTAACACCACACCCACTCCCATCTTCACACCTACACCAGGTTCTAGCTCCCAGCCATGCTGAGTTTTCACCATACTCCCTGACCTCCCCCTCACTGAGAACGAATGATCAGTCCTCAGCAAAGGCCTCACCTTTATCCCCCTCCGCCCATGCATCAATGAATTTAATACACGCCATGACGTTGAACACTTCTTCCGCCGCCTCCACCTCTGAGCTTACTTTTACAATCAAGACTCTCGCCCACCTTCCGAGGGCCCCTTCACCCGCCTCCAACACACTCCATCCACCTGGACACACCATGCTGGCCTATTACCTGCCCTCGATCTCTTCATTTCCAATTGCCGCCAGGACATTAACCGCCTCAACCTGTCTACCCCCATCCTCCACTCCAACCTGTCACCCTCAACGCACTGCCCTCCACTCCCTCTGCTCCAATCCTGACTTCACCATCAAACCAGCAGATGAAGGGATTGCAGTGGTAGTTTGCCGCACTGACATCTACACCGCTGAAGCCAGATGTGAACTCGAAGACACCTCCTCCTACCATCCCCTTGACCACGTCCCCACCCCCTCCATCATCAAACTGTCATCTCCCAGACCATACAGAACCTTATCACCTTAGGAGATCTCCCACCCACAGCTTCCAACCGCATAGTCTTGGAACCCCACACTGCCCGATTCTACCTCATTCCCACGATCCACAAGCCTGACCACTCTGGCTGACACATTGTTTCAGCATGCTCCTGTCCCACCGAACTCATCTCTACCTACCTTGACACTGTCCTATCCCCCCAGTCCAGGAACTCCTCACATACGTCCGAGACACCACCCATGCCCTCCACCTCCTCCAAGACTTCAGTTTCCCCGGCCCCCAATGCCTCATCTTCACCATGGATATCCAATCCCTCTACACCTCTATCCGCCATGACCAGGGCCTCCAAGCCCTCTGTTTCTTCCTCTCCCCAGCAGTACCCTTCCACCGATACTCTCATTCGTTTGGCTGAATTGGTCCTCACCCATAACAATCTCTCCTTCGAATCCTCCCACTTCCTCCAGACCAAAGGGGTAGCCACGGGCACCCGTATGGGACCCAGCTATTTGTTGGCTAAGTAGAACAGTCCATCTTCCGTAATTACACCAGCACCACTCCCCATCTCTTCCTCCGCTACATTGATGACTGCATTGGCGCCACCTTGAACTCCCGCGAGGAGGTTGAGCAATTCATCAACTTCACCAACACATTCCACCCTGACCTTAAATTCACCTGGACCATCTCTGACACCTCCCTCCCCTTCCTGGACCTCTCCATCTCCATTAATGATGACTGACTTGATACTGACATTTTTTACAAACTCACTGACTCCCATAGCTACCTGGATTACATCTCTTCCCACCCTACCTCCTGCAAAAATGGCATCCCGTATTCCCAATTCCTCCGCCTCCGCCGAATCTGCTCCCAGGAGGACAAGTTCCACTACAGAACACACCAGATGGCCTCCTTCTTTAGAGACCGCAATTTCCCTTCCCACATGGTTGAAGGTGCCCTCCAACACACCTCGTCCACATCCCACCCCTCCACCCTCAATCCCTCCAACCGTAACAAGGACAGAACTCCCCTGGACCTCACCTTCCACCTTATCAACCTTCGCAGAAACCACATCATCCAACGACATTACCACCACCTCCAAATGTACCCCATCACCAGGGATATATTTCCCTCCCCACCCCTTTCTGCTTTCTGCAAAGACCGTTCCCTCCGTGACTACCTGGTCAGGTCCACGCTCCCCAACAACCTGGCAACCTCCCCCACCACCGCAGGAATTGCAAAACCTGTGCCCACACCTCCTCCCTCACCTCCATCCAAGGGCCCAAAGGAGCCTTCCACATCCATCAAAGTTTTACCTGCACATCCACCAATATCATTTATTGTATCCATTGCTCCCGATGCGGTCTTCTCTACATTGGCGAGATTGGATGCCTCCTAGAGCCCTTTAGGGAACATCTCTGGGCACCCACCAACCCCACCGGCCTGTGGCCCAACATTTCAACTCCCCCTCCCACACTGCTGAGGACATGCAGGTCCTGGGCCTCCTTCACTGCCGTTCCCTCATCACCCGACGCCTGGAGGAAGAGCGTCTCATCTTCCGCCTCAGAACACTTCAATCCCCGGGCATCAATCTGTATTTCACTAGTTTCCTCATTTCCCCTTCCCCCACCTTACCACAGCTCCAACCTTCCAACTCAGCACTCTCCTCATGACCTGTCCTACCTGCCTATCTTCCTTTCCACCTATTCACTCCACCTGGCCTATCATCTTCATCCCCACCCCCATTCACCATTGTACTCTTTGCTACCTTCCCCTACCCTCCTCTCTGACCTATCACCTCCATTCACCTATTGTACTTTATGATACTTTTTCCCCAGTCTCACCCCCTCTCATTTATCTCTCCACTCTGCAGACACCCTGATGAAGGGCTTTTGCCCGAAATGTTGATTTTCCTGCTCCTCAGATGCTGCCTGACGTGCTGTGCTTTTCCAGCACCTCTCTAATCTAGACTCTGGTTTCCAGCATCTGCAGTCCTTGTTTTTACCTTTGGTTCATCAATATTTACCCATAGCTAAAATTTAATTACTTCAAATAAATATTAACTTTCGTTAGGTACAGTAACCTGATCTTTGTTTTCTGTCAGCCTCAGCTGGCAAGTCAGATAATTTGGACAATCTTTGCATACCTTTCAAAAGCATTAACTTTTGACTCCAGGAATAATGGGGCCTTATTTCCAGCATACTACTCCAATCAGGTGTGACAAGATCCTCTGGACAGTGAACATTAGGCAGAATTCCATCTTTAATAGGAAGACCTGTCTCCCAGAAGACAAATAGCCCACCAAAAGGTCAGGAAAATACTTGCCTTATAGACGTAAATTGAAAGAGAGTTGGTCTTCCATCTGTCGTTGAGAAATACTCCCACTCTCTGGAGTTGTTGGTCAACTGGGTTGGTTTGCAGCTCAAGTTCATAATGGATACAGGCAGGGAGACCAACGGATTCCAGAGTGAGTTAAGTCAGGGGCTTTGGGTTGGTAGGATTTTGACACCTCAAGGAGGGAATAGATTAGGGGTAGTGAATTGGGCATTGTAGTATACAAATATTTAGAAAGGAAATTGGCGTGTTATATTCTCAGGTGTTACATCCCCAATGGACAAAGAGTATCTTACATTGGAAATTCCTCTCTTGCCCCCTGCAATTTAACACCCTTTTAAAAAAAGTAAAGACCATTCCTGCAGCCTCTCCATACTGACTTTGTCATGCAAGGAAACCATAATATTTTGGTCAGTTGATCTTTCGACAAGTCCATCAGCACAATGCAAGAATACCAAATTGCAAACTCTCACCATTTGATGATATACGTCCTTTATTCTTCATACTGAAGTGGACAATTTCATGTTTTGCCACATTACACTGCATTTGCCAGATCTTTACTCACTCAATTTAATGTGAGGGAAAAGGTCAAGTAATCAGTATGTTTTCCTCTCATTGTGTAAAAATATATGATGACTCAAAATTTGACATTCTTGTCCTGATGAGTGCTAAACAAAATGTTCCTGCAACTTGTCTCTCTTTTCAACAATCTTTACGCTCTGCACAAAAAAGCAATAAACTGTGACATGATTAAGCCAATATTCCCCGTGTTGACATTCAAAGTAAATATTAATATATTTTTAAAATTCTAGTTCCTTCTAGTTCTGCTGCATGGTCAAATCGTTTTAAAAATGTTATAAGCTGACATTTGTTCATGCTAAAAGTAATGGGAAGAGAAATGCAAAACAATCACAATGAGTAAGTAAATTCTTGTTTATTCAGTCAGATTGATTGGTTCAAACTGGGCAGCGGTAAGAGAGGACACTGACTTAGAATGAATAGGTTAAGATAGAGACCTTAGACAGTACACAACACAGTTTTATTTGATAGCATAATACATTTCAGATGCAAATAAGGGAGTGTTCCAGTATGTAAGGAGTTGAAAAACCTTACTTAGAGATAAAGAACAAGCAGCCTTAGGCTAAGTGTATGTGCAGACATCCTCAGCCCTGGAAATCTAGATCAGTATCACAATGTGCAGGTAATAACATTAAAGCACAAGATAAAGTATAGAAGCAACTGAAGATGAAACCTCAAGAGCCAGAATCTGAAGGTAAAAGAGAGTCCAAGGGTCAAAACTGAAAAGAGGTCTGATGACAAGATAGAATCACTGAAGACTCTGAGAGAAAAAACTGCTAGTAAAGGAAAATACTTCAAAAGAAGGGGGGGGGGGAGGTGTGGGTGGGGGGGAGGTGAAATCCTCCAAAGATTTCAATTACAGGGAAAGGGAAAAAATTTTCAAGCTTAGCTGGCAACAAGCAGTACCCTGGAGAAGAAAACCAAAGGGTCAGAGCAGTTCAACAATCAACAGTAAGAAGATAAAATCAAATTAGACATCAGTCTCATTCAGGTGCGATAGTCCATAGGGTTGGCAGATCTGATCGAGCCTTTGACATTACCTCAACTATTTGATATTGACAAGGCTAGAAAAAGGAGTTATGGAAGTGGCAGGTTTAGCATGTAGAATGGCCTCAGGTTTATGTTTAATGATGCAGAATATTCAAGTCATTTTTATATGCTGTGGTTCCAACGGCTGTTAATATTGAGGTAAGACAAATCATGGGAGAAAGCATTACAGAAAATAATGCATGTATTTAAAGCAACTGACTTGCACTTTAGCCCTTAAAAAAAATGTAATGATAGAATGGGTGAGATTTAACCAGCAATCTCAGCATTTGAGGGAAATAATGGAAGAATTTTTAAAGTTCTATCAACTAACAGGATATGAACATTGTATCATTGAGAGCACATAGTCAGAGTGGGGGATGAGATGTTATCAGAAGTTCTGAATCCAAAGAGGATTTATTGTTAGAACAGATAATCCAATTAACTGTGTAGGAAGAAATCCAGGTCCAAAATTAGTCAGTGATACAAGGAAACATTAGAGATGCTTACAAATGAATTTGGCATTGGAGGATAGCATGTCGACACTTGAGCTTGCTCTGGGTCATTCAATAAGATCATGCCTGACTCAATTACTCCACTTTCCTTCCTAACTCCAGTGACCTTTTATCAAGAATCTATCGAGCTTTACCTTAAGCAATTTAAAGAACTCTACCTGCGTTTTGTGGAATGAGTCACAAAGATTCACAACCTTCTGAGAAAAGAAAAACATCTTATCTTGGTGTTAATTGGGCCACCACTTATTTTGAACTAATGATCCCCTAGATTCATCCACAAGAGGAAACAATCTTTTGACATGCACCAAGACCCGCCAGGATCTTAGACATTTCAATAAGTTGTCTCTTAGCCTTTTAAATGCCTGGAGATACAAACTTAGCCTGTCCTACATTTTCTTATGTAAAAATGAACAACATTTGTTTAGCTTCCTAATTAGTTTCTGCCTGCACATTAACCTCATGACCCATGTACTGGGTCACCCTGATCCCTCTGCATTTCAGACATTTGTAACTCTCACCATTTGATAATATACTTCCTTTATTATTCATACTGAAATGGACAATTTCATGTTTTCCCACATTATACTGCATTTGCCAGATCTTTACTCACTCAATTTAACTATATGTCTCTTCACAGCCTCCTTATTTCCTCATCATACCTTACTTTCCTATTGATCCATGTGTCTTCAGAAAATTCCACCACCATACCTTTGGATCCTTCATCCATATTATTTATGTAAATTGTAAAAACTTGAGGCCACAATACTGATTTTCATGACACATCACTCATTATATCTTGCCAACCAGAAAACGATGTATTTGTGCTGACTTTCCATTCTGTTAAGTTTCTATTTCTTCTGACATGAGCTATTGGTTGTCAAATACTTTAACATGTTTCCCAATTTAGCATAGCCAACATATCTCTCACGCCCTTATAATTTTCTTTCCTCAGATTCAAGACCTAAGTTTCTGACGAGTGGCAAATTCAAAGTTTGTGTAAAAACCTGTCACAACTCAGGAGTGAGATAAACTATTCCCCATTTGTCTGAATGAGGACAATGCAAACAACATCCAAGAATCTCACCGCCATACAGAGAGTGGCTAACTTGATGAATCATCTATCCACCACTTTGAATGTTCAATCCCTCACCAGTGACATGCCATGACAATAAGTGTACCATGTACAACAATGCGCAAAAGCAATACTACAAGGTTCCTTTGACAGCTTTCCCAAATCATAATACCAATTATCTAGAAGCTTGGTCAAGGGAAACAGATAAATGTTCCACTCTAAGCCACATGATACCCAGGCTTGGAATTGTATCACCATTTCTTCATTTTTGCTGATTTAAAGTATTGAAAGCTCCTGCCTCACAACACCTTTGGTTTACTTACACCACACGATCTGCATTGATTGAAGTTTGCCATAATCTTCTCAAAAGAATCCAGGATACAGAATATTGCTGCTTTGCCAGTGATAATCACATCCCATGAACCAATAAAAAGATACTCTCCAGGCTGATAAAAGTCATTACATCACATTAGAATTTCACAGTAGATGATCTAAAATGTGAAAAGAAATAAAATGGTTAACCTAAACCCCTTTACATTACCTCAACAATTGAGTACTGAGTGAAAAGGTCTTGGATGACATTCAGAACATGCCAGCATTTGTGGCCCATAAGTTGTCAACTAGTGGTCACTGAAGATCCTCAGCTTGCTAAATTGTCAGTCACCCTGGTGAAAACAAAAGTGATTGTTGTCTCGAATGGGAAACCAGTGCATCCTGTATAATGAGTTACAGAGTCATAGGGATGTACAGCACGGAAACAGACCCTTTGGTTCAACTCATCCATGCTGACCAGATATCCAAAAATAATTGAGTCCAATTTGCCAGCATTGGTCCGTATCCCTCTAAACCCTTCCTGGGCAGGACTTATACACTTAATTGGGAGCATTGCTAAACAAAGATGCCTTTTAAATGTTGTCATTGATAAAAGCCTCCACCATTTCCTCTGGCAGCTCATTCCATACATGCACCACCCTCAGTGTGAAAAATGTTGTCCCTTAGGCCTCTTTTATGTCTTTCCCTCTCACCAAAAACCTATGTTCTCCAGTCCTGGACTCCCCCACACCAGGGAAATGGCTTTGTCTGTTTAGCCTATCTTTTCCCCTCATGATTTTATAAACTTCTGTTAGGTCACCTCTCAGCTTCTGATAGTCCAGGGAAAATAGCCCCAACCTATTCGGCCTCTCTTGATAGCCCAAACCTTCTAGCCCTGGCTTGTAAATCGTTTCTGAACCTTTTCAAGTTTCACAACAACTTTCCTTTTGCAAGGAAACCAGAATTGAACCCAGTACTCCAAAAGTGGCCGAACTAAAGTCGGCCTCAACATGACCTCCCAATTCCGAGCCACAATGCACTGACCAATAAAGGAAAGCATACCAAACATATTCTTCACCACTGTATCTACCTGGAACTCCACTTTCAAGGAACTATGCACTTGCAATAATGCTTCACATTAAGTGTATATATTCTGCCCAGATTTGCCTTCCCAAAATACAGCACCTCACATTTATCAGATTAAACTCCATCTGCCACTCCTTGGCGCATTGGTCCATCTGATCAAAATCCTGTTGAGCTCTGAGATAACGTTCTTCATTGTCCACTACACCTCCAATTTTGGTGTCACCTGCAAAATTACTAACCATACTCTTAAGTTCACATCAAAATCATTCATATAAATGATGAAAAACATTGGACCCAGCACCAACCATTGTGGCAGACCACTGGTCACAGGTCTGCAGTCTGAAAAGGATCCCTCCTCCACCACCCGTCTTCTACCTTCAAGCCAGTTCTGTATCCAAATGGCTAGTTCTCCCTGTATTCCATGTAATCTAACCTTGCTAATCAGTCCATCATGAGGAACCTTGTTGAACTCCTTACTGAAGTCCACATAGATCACATCCACCGCTCTGCCGTCATCAATCCTCTTCGTTACTTTTTCAAAAAACTCAACTGAGTCAGTGAGACATGATTTCCCACACGATTTGGGGGGTAGACTTCTATCGGTAGGCACAAGTGATAGACAAGAGACTGACCTCCTATAGTAACCTTGCCTCCAACATTCATAACCTATCCTTTCCTCATGTTCCCCACTCAAGCAAGAAAAGACAAAGATGTAACTTCCAGGTGATGGATCCCTTGAAGAGTAGGCCTCAATTGGCATACTTCAGGAGGCAGAGGTTGATGACCTGTGATTAGCCAACAGCATTGACAACTCTGGACCGTTTTCAATTTCTGTGTTAGGCTGAGACACTCTCTCTTCCCTATCATTCATTAATGACCTGATTGGCAATGGAAATACTGATTAATCTCATTAGTGCTAGTGACACCTAACATCCTCAGCCCCAGAATTTAAAAAATCACACCCAAAGAAGAGAGTGATGTCATTAAAAATAATGAACATACGAGTATGTGTAATAAAGATTGGAGTTTATCACCTCCAAATTATATTGTTCAATAAGACCTATAAATGAAATCCATTCTGCTTAAAAATAAACAGCAGAATGCAAAAGGGAGTTACATTGCAATTTGAAACAAAGGTTTTGAGCTTTGTCCCTGCGTTTGTCTTTCCCTAATCAGAGGATCTTATTTGAAGTACATGAAAGATAGTCCTGCTGTAATGAAGCTGCCTGCTGCAATCTAACATCTGTAGTGTATGACCTACAGCTGTAAATCACCAATGGTTCACTTTACATGAGTTATCATTGATCGCTTACAATCTCTCAGCAGGTCTGTATGCAAACTTTAGCAAGAGTATTAATTTTCCACACACTGTCAAGGAAAATTGTTTGAAGTGAAATTATGACTTCATAATGTTATCTAAAATGAAATGTTGCATGATGGATTTTTGATTTTCTGCAGAATGCTCGGTACAATTTTGAGTCCTTATATATTAGAAGAAAGAGAAGATCCTTCTTTCTTAAAATATAATGATTTCACCAATGATTTCCAGCATGAGCAAAATCAATTCAACAAAAATACATCCCGACAGGAATTAATGACTGTGAAAACTGGCCATCCAACTTAAGATGCCAACTAAATTGCCAAGTGCCTCGATTGCTGGACTAATGCTTCAGACTGGAAAGTAAAATCGTATCCCACATTTGTCAAAATTTTACTTATAGTAGTAATTGTAGATTTAATAAATGGGATAAGATGGACAACTCTACCTCTATCAATGTGATTTCCTTATGTGAGTTTGTCTCCCGATAATGCCAGGAAAATCCCACAGAGGGGTGCTGAATATTTTGCAAAGGGAAAGGGAAAATGCAGAATTTAGCTCTCTCTATTGTATAAGACCATAAGATACAGGAGCAGAAATTAGGCCACTTGGTCCATCAAGTCTGGTCCACCATTCAATCACGGTTGATCGGTTTTTCAACCCCATTTTCCTGTTTGCTCCCCTTACACTTTGATCGCTTTAGTGATCACAGCAGAGCATGAATGAGATTATCCACCTTTCTGGCCTTACTAGAAGGGTCTTAACGATGAATGCACTGCAGCAACTATTTACAGATTACATGAATATGATCTACATCACGACAGAGACTATGCGAAACATTCTAATCTTGGGTCAGCCCCTGCCAGTTCCTACTTTATTCTCCCCAAGTGACATCACTGGGAAGTACATTCTACACTCAGTCTACCATTAACTCTTTTTGATCCTTACAGACCCATATACAACATCTCTCACCAAGTGCTTTCCCCTCATATTATTATTGTTATACAATAATTTATGATTTACATTTAACACTGCTCGATTCATACCTTCTCTATGTCGCAGTCTTTGATGTTACAAATTTATACAATTTCAAAGTTTTTATATTCGTCCTGAATGTGTTTGGAAGAATGTCAATTTGTTTGATAGAAGTTAGTTGACTTTGCCTTCCAGATGGTCTGAGAACCATTGTTCTCTCGCCAGTTAGAGGGCCTTTATAATCTTGTATTTGTTTAATGCAAGATTTGTGGTGATGTACATTTGTTGTTTATAGCTGGTGATGTGATCACTGCTCTAGTAAATGACTTTTTTTCTTTGCAGTAGATGAGATCTTTATACGTTGTTTATCTTTTCTCAGTAGTGTTCTCTGGAGTTGTATCTACCAAATCTTCAATTTATTTGGTGGAATTTTGTTCTTGCTCCACTCCGAGTCATATAGCTCTCTACAGCACAGAAACAGACCCGACAAGTCCAACTCGTCCATGTCGACTACATTCCGAAATTAATCTAGTCCTAATTGCCAGAATTTGGCCCATATCCATCTAATTTCTTCCTATTCATTTACCCATACAGGTGCCTTTTAGATGTTGTCATTGTACCAGCCTCCACCACTTCCTCTGGCAGCTCATTCCATACACGCACCATCCTCTGTGTGAAAAAGTTGCCCCTTAGGTCCATTTAAAATCTTTCCCCTCTGACCTTAAAACTATGCCTTCTAGCCTTGGACTCCCCCACTCTGGGGAAAAGACCTTGGCTATTCACCCCATCCATGCCCATCATGATTTTATAAATCTTAACAAGGTGACCCTTCATCCTCCGATACTGCAGGGAAAACAGCCCCAGCCTATTCAGCCTCTCCCTATTCCTCAAAGCATTCCAATCCTGTAAATGTTTTCTGAACTCTTTCAAGTTTCACAACATCCTTCCTATAGCAGGGAGACCAGAATTGAATGCAGTATTCCAAAAAATGACCTAAACAATGTCCTGTACAGCCTCAACATGACCTCCCAACTCCCAAACTCAATACTCTGACCAATAAAGGAAAGCATATCAAATGCCTTCTTGACCATCGTGCCAACCTGCGACTCCATTTTCATGGAACTTTGAACCTGCACTCCAAGGTCTCTTTGTTCAGCAACACTCCCCAGGACCTTACCATTAAGTGTATACGGTCTACCAGATTGCCTTTCCAAAATGCAACACCTCACATTTATCTAGATTAAACTTCAGCTGCCACTCCTTGGCCCAGAGTACAATATCCCACTGTACTCTGAGGTAACCATTTCTGTGCACTACATGTCTAATTTTGGTGTCATCTGTTAACTTACCAACCATACTTCCAATGTTCACATCCAAATCATTTGTTAATTGACAAAAAGCAGTGAACCCAGCACAGATCCTTACGGCACACCACTGGTCACAGTCCTCTAGTCTGAAAAACAACTCTCCAACACTAGCCTTTGTCTTCTACCTTCGAGCCAGTTCTGTACTGAAATGGTTAGTTCCCCCAGTATTCCATGTGGTTTAACCTTGCTAACCAGTCTACCATGAGGAATCTTGTTGAATGCTTTACTGAAGTCCACAGAGATCACGTCCACTGCTCTGCCGTCATCAATCCTCCTTGTTACTTCTTCAAAAAAACAGATCTGTGTTGAAGAAAGTAGACTTACTTCTCCAAACTTCTTAAAAGTGTTAGGTTTCTCCTTCATCCTCAATGATGGAATTACTGATTAAACCATCTTGATCACTCCTCAATTGTGCTAGCTGAAGATGCTTTATTCTTTATTCTTGTTGGGGAATTTTCTTTGGAATCTGTGGAGAGCAGATATTTTGCTTCACTTTGTCCGTTCTTAAGCACCTCAGCTTCTAGTGGTAAGTTAGAATTTGGGATAGCTCATTGACCATTCTCCTGTGTGATAAGGTGATTCGATTCCATTGCAGATGCTTCCATTGTCTAACAACCTTA
Organism: Chiloscyllium punctatum; assembly: GCF_047496795.1. Lineage (NCBI taxonomy): Eukaryota > Metazoa > Chordata > Chondrichthyes > Orectolobiformes > Hemiscylliidae > Chiloscyllium > Chiloscyllium punctatum. The sequence continues at coordinate 75,474,442 of NC_092760.1, forward strand.
TACCATCTTGAGTTATGTAGCACGTTCAGTAACTGGGCGGCACGGTGGCACAGTGGTTAGCACTGCTGCCTCACAGCGCCGGAGACCCGGGTTCAATTCCCGCCTCAGGCGACTGACTGTGTGGAGTTTGCACATTCTCCCCGTGTCTGCGTGGGTTTCCTCTGGGTGCTCCGGTTTCCTCCCACACTCCAAAAATGTGCAGGTCAGGTGAATTGGCTATGCTAAATTGCCTGTAGTGTTAGGTAAGGGGTAGATGTAGGGGTATGGGTGGGTTACGCTTCGGCGGGGCGGTGTGGACTTGTTGGGCCGAAGGGCCTGTTTCCACACTGTAAGTAATCTAATCTAACTGTCTCATTGCTTACACTTCTCCAAATCAGGATGAACGGCTTATGCGCAAAACATTGATCTTCCTGCTCCTCAGATGCTGCCTCACCCACTGTGCTTTTCCAACACCACATTCTCAACTCCATATGTTATAGCCTAGTTCTTTCTCCCAGGAGTAGGGACAGAAAACAAAGGCCCCAATACTACTCCAGATCCAGGCCCCTCGTCACAGCCCTGACCTGTGTACATTCATATCCGAGGCAATGGACTTTGGTTACTGAATTTTGATGTGTCCCTCTCCTGTGATCTGATTTCTGCCATGAAACATCACTGATAATGAATTATTTCTGGCATCCCATACACAAAAACATAGAAATAGGTAGGCTATTTGGCACTTTGAGTTGGTGTTGATATTCAATATGATCCTGGTTGATCATCCAACTCAGAATCCTGCTTTCTCTCCATACCCTTGGATTACTTCAGTCCTATGAACACCTTCTTGAAAGCATTCAATGTTTTGGCCTCAGCTGCTCTCTATGGCAGAAAACTCTACAGACTCAGCACTCTCTGGGTGGAAGATATTTCTCCTCACCTCAGTCCTAAATGGCCTATTCCTTATTCTTAGACTGTAACTCATACTGAGACCCCAACAATTGTCATAACACAGATTGAATTAATGCAGGTTCATTTGACAAGAGTTCACCTACTTATATGAATTAAGATACATTTAAATAACTTATAATGGTAGATATTTAATAATCTCATGCAATAAGAGATTGGTTATTCATCCAACTCCTTCATGATCTTGGTGCCTTTGAGAGGAAACCATGATATGAAGATGGAGGAGTTGGACTGGGGTGGACCAAGTTAAAAAACCAGGTGATAGTCCAGCAGTTTTATTTGGAAGCACTAGCTTTCAGAGAATTGCTCCTTCATCAGGTAGCTACCAATTAAACCTGCTGGACTATAAAGTGGTGTTGTATGATTTTAACTTTGAGAGGTAAGGCTGACTATATTGGTTGCCCATCATTTTGTTCTATCCATTAAAACTAAAAACTAGCAATGCAGATAGATTGTTTAAAGAGCCAGGACTATAGTCTAATGCAATCATAGAGAAACATCAGTCTTTTCCAATGTTTCCTTCCAGCTCAGCAAAACACATTGGACTGTTTCATGATCAGATACAGCCTTTGGCTTTAAATATGCCAATATTTACATCATTTTCAGATGGACTATGAATTTACTCCATGATTATTTTAATCATACAAGCTTGAAAGTTTCCAATTTTGAGCAATAGTCTGTTCTGATTCGAATCTCTCCAGTATGCTTGAGTGCTTTTGTTTGGCAGGAAAGGGAGGGTGGAGGGGTGGCTGGTTTGGCAGGGTACTCAACCAAAACCATAAGGGACTCATTTAGTTAGCAGCTTCTTTCCCATTCTGGACTTCCCCCAAACTTACTATTCTAGGTGCTAATTTATCTCACCATGATGTTCAGAAAACAGCCAAAATCAGCACGGATCTATTATAGGCACTTAGTAAAGGTGTAATTATTGTGATGCATGCAGCTGTTCCCTCTGAGTCAAAGCATTGAAACAATACACAGTGTGATAGCTTCCTGCACAAAGACAGCAAGTGTTTGCTGACCATATTGTAAATGTACTTGTGCAATAAGTGCTAACTCATATACAACAATTGAAATGTTTCTGGTGAGATGAGTTCTGTTACTATCAGCACTACTGATAAAATGGCACACCTTAAGGAAAACCAAGTGAACCTTTCATTGCAACATCAGGCTTCAAGAAGTGTTAGATTTAGCATTACAGAACCAATCGGTCATTAGGCTGGTCTCGGGCCTTGGTGTGAGTTAATGCACTAAAAACCAAACCTTTGGTTTGCCCTTTTTCTTTCTTGTTGATTCATGGGTTATTGGGCATTGCTGTGTATGTCAGAATTAATTGCTCCTCCCTAATAACCCAGAGGGCACTTAAGAGTTAACAACAATGCAGTGCCGTATAAGTCATAAGCCAAGATAATAGGTCAAATGTGGGATGGACCAAATAAGGATGATGGATTTGCTTCCCTAAAGGACATTAGTGAACCAAATGGCGTTTATGTCAATGGCTACTCTGCAGAGTCAATAACTCCACAGAGACTGGTATCTCATTACCAAGTCACCTTTTATTTACACATGGAGAATCCCTGACACTGATCCAGCTCCCTCAGAGACAGCTCTCAGGGTGAAAAGAACCTCTGACACTCCTGCTTATATCTGTCAGCCAGTGCTCCCTGATTGGATCAGATTAACAGCCCCACCAGGGAACTTGTACTTTATGAGCTCCATTTGGCAGACCTCATTCCAAACATGACAGTAGCTAATTTATAACTACAGATTTTTAAGAACGCAATTCAAATTTTACCAGCTGTTATAGTGGGATTTGAATCCTTGTCCTCAAACCAGTAGCAGACACACACACTGATTCAAACATCGCTCTCTGATTAGGCATGGTCCTCCCGCTGAGTAACCTTGCAAATGCTGAGTCATGTCATTGAGGCTCAGTCGACGTCCAGCCACATGAATGTCCAAGCTCAACCTACTGCCATTTTGGAAAGGCTTTTCTCGGGGCCAGCAGTGCCACAAAAACATAGAAGGTAGGAGCAGGAGTAGGCCATTCAGCCTCTCAATCTACTTCACCATTTAATATGATCATGGCTGATCATGAAGCTCAATATCCTAATCACCACCACCTCCCCCTCCCCCCGCCTCACAAATATCCCTTGTTCCCTTTAGCTGCAAAAACTATATGTCAATGTATGTCTTTGTTGAAAGCACATAATGTTTTGGCATCAGCTGTTTTCTGTGCTCACCACTGCATGGTGATGAAATTTCTCCTCATCTCAGTCCCAAAACATTTACCCCTTATCCTTAAACTATGACCCCCTAGTTCTGGACTTTTCCATAATTGCGAAAACTCTTGCTATTGTTACGACATGGGGTAAACCCTCCTGCTCAATCTAACCCAGCAACACAGAAAGAATTTATCTCCTACAGTAATCTGTGAAAATTTGAGCGGCCAAGAACTATTTAAAGTAAAATCAACAACTTCATTTCTTAAATTATAACAGGGAAAAATTAACTAACAACTATTTACAGCTCCTTCCTCTAACTTATCTTTTATCTTCCTCTTCTACAATACTTGTCCAATAACCACCCACTCCCCCCTATGAAGATTTACAAACAAAACTTCTTATCTCAAAACTAGGCAGCTTTTGGTTTTTCTGTGTATTCCTGCCTTCATTTCTTCTTTTTGTGGATTCTGCTTTACAGGTTACTGATCGATAAAGGTACCTTTAAGAGAGCTATTTTTCCTGCAGTGTTTACACGCTGGTAGCTTAGCAGTTCTCCTCTCAACTGTTCAATTTTACCAGTCTTCTACCCCCAAAGCATCAGATTGTGTTATTGGTTTTTAAGATTGTCAACTTAAAAACTTAAGATACTCAATTCAAACTAGAGTTTTGTATTTTCAGGCTATACTTTAAAGTGACTGACCAAATTTGAATTTGTTTTTGACTCATAGCAACTTTTGTTCTAAATCAAAAATACATTGTAAAGTTTTCAACACTCGGTGTACTTGCCAAGTCCTTCACTCTCTTAAAGATACAGTGCACATCTACACCTTCATAACACTGTCTAGTTCTGTTAGGTTTTGATTACATTCCCTACAGTGTTGAAGCAGACCCTTCGGCCCGACTAGTCCATACTGACCCTCAGAAAAGTAACCCAACTAGATCCATTTCCCTCTGGCTAATGCACCTAACACTATGGACAATTGAGCATGGCCAATTCACCTGACCTGCACATCTTTGGACTGTGGGTAAAAACCAGAGGAAACCCACGCAGACATGGGGAGTACGTACAAATTCCACACAGTCACCCAAGGCTGGAATCAAACCTGGTACCCTGGTGTTGTGAGACAGCAGTGCTAACCACTAAGCCACCGTGCCACCCTAATGAGATTTTCTATGAGATTCTTCCCCGTATTCTTTGAAACTCCAGTGAATATAATCATAACCAACTCAATCTGTCCTTATTAGTTAGTCCTGCCACCCCAGGAATCAATTTGTAAATACATTTACTTGCCTTTTTGTTTCAGAACTCTTGAATATACAAATTAGGCTCTACAACATTGTTAGCTTTGAGGAAACATTGTATTTGAATTATCATTAATTAGACTTTCATCCCAATTATCCTGCTGAAATTTCCTTCAGCAACTTTCAGCAACACCTTTTATTGCTGTGTGTCCATAGCCACTGATACAGTCCAAGATTAAATTATTTCTGCTGTTTCTCACCCACCCCCACCTCTGCTTTTTCAGTGAATGTGTGTAGAGACAGACAATTTGACAATGACTGCTGGCAGTGAGTCAACATCTGACTCATTCTTAGTGAAGTCCATGACAAAGCGATGATAGCCAGACTGAGGTGGAATTCTCGTTCACATTCCACTTGAGAAATTAAGGACTGCCAAATATTCTGACACAACTTTTAGAATACCTAAAGTTGATGTTGAGGAGGTTTGAGCAATTTGTAATATTGACGTGTCTTCACAAAGACGGCATAGTACATAACTGAAGAGAAAGACAATGCCTTTGTGAGAGTATAACCCAAACAAGTAGGACCAATGTAATTTTGAACAAAGGTTATATATTTGGCTGCAAACTAATGAAACAGAAGGGGAGGATCATAGAATTACAGGATAGTTTTGGTGCAGAAGAAGTTCTCTTGGTCATCACATCTACACTGATTCTCTGAGTATATTCACTTAATTCAAAACTCCTGCCTTTTCCCCAAAAACTTTGGGTGGCACGGTGGCACTGTGGTTAGCACTGCTGCCTCACAGCGCCAGAGACCCCGGTTCAATTCCCACCTCAGGCAACTGACTATGTGGAGTTTGCACATTCGCCCCGTGTCTGTGTAAGTTTGCTCTGGTTTCCTCCCACAGTCCAAAGATGTGCAGGTCAGGTGAATTGGCCATGCTAAATTGCCCGTACTGTTAGGTAAGGGGTAAATGTATGGGTGGGTTGTGCTTTGGCGGGGCAGTGTGGACTTGTTGGGCCGAAGGGCCTGTTTCCACACTGTAAGTAATCTAATCTAATCATGCCCCTTGTTTCTATTTAAATTTATAACAATCATTCATGGGATGAGGGCATTGTAGGCTAGGCCTACATTTATAGCCCATCCCTAATCGCCCAGAAGGCAGTTAAGAGTCAACCACATTGCTGTGGATCTGGAGTCACATTTAGGCCAGACCAGGTAAGGATGACAGTTTCCTTCCCTAACGGACATTAGTGAACCAGATGGGTTTTTCTATGAATCGACAATGGATTCATCATCATCATGAGACTCTTAATTTCAGACTTTCTTTCATGAATTGAAATTCCATCATCTCCTGTGGCAGAATTCGAAGCCAGGCCCCCAGAACGTTGCCTGGCTCTCTGCATTATCAATCCAGCGATAATGCCACTCGACCATTGTCTCCCCTGTATAATATAATCATCCAATGAATGCCCACTTGAATGCCTCAATGGAACTGCCTCTAGCACACTTCCATTGTGCTTGAATTGTACCTAAAACCTGGATAGCACACTGTGTAATGGATGGCACTTTCGTAACTCACATCAGTTTCTTTTGAAAAACATTTTAAAAATCTTGTTGTCACTTCTTTTAAGATTTATCTACTTAAGATTTAAAAAACATTGATTAGATCTTCTATCAGCCATTGTCTCTCCATTGGAAAAAGCCCCAACTGCTCCAATGCGTCCTCACAGCTGATGTTTCTCATCTGTGGAACCATTCTTGTAAACCTCTTCTTCGCTTTCTCCAATGCATTGACTTATTCCGTTCCCAGCCCATGCAACTGCTTGCAGGTCAGTTAGTTCAGCTGGCAAAGCAGAATGATGCTGACAGTGTGGGTTCAATTTCAATGACTGAGATCATTAAGAAGGTCTTGTTTTCTCAACCTCATCCTTCACCTGTGGAATGGTAATCCCCAGTTTAGACTGATAAGCAGTTGTCTCAATCTAATGAGAGTGTAGCCCTACGATCCTTTGGCAATATACCTATACCCATAGTGTGTTATCCAGAAATGGACACGGTATTCCAGCTGAAGTTAAGGCAGTGTCCTATAATTGGGTCAACATAACTTCCTTATCCTGTACTTCCTACCCCTATTAATGAAGCTGAGAATACTCTATGCTTTATCAACATGTCTTCTCTTCTTCTGCTGCCACCTTTAATGATGCATGCATAATACATCCAAGTTTCTCTGCTCCTGCAAACCCATTAAGAATTGGATGTTTTATCATACACTGTTTATGTTCTTTTTACCAAAATTGTTCCCTTATTGTTCACAGCACTAAACCTCATCTGCCATGTAGCCAACCACTCCATCAACTTGTCATTTTTTTTGAAAGTTCTATACTGCTCTCCTCACAATTTGCAATTTGTTCAGGTTTTGCATTGTCTGAGAACTTTGAAATTTTCCCCTGCACATGGTAAAATCTGGATGTCTTTATCTTCCTGTATTTTGACTGTAGAATAAGAACTGTTTTAAAACCAAGGTTTGTAAAAGAAATTGCACTTTTGAAAACAAATCACCGAATCTCATTTTGACATGTGTTTACACTGCTGCTTTGTAAGAAGTGGGGGAGTTGAGATAAAATAACATGGCATTGTATCTGTGCAGAGTGAATTCAGCCAGCGCCAGGTAGCTGATTGGTTTATGCAATTGTGATCAAATATGGATGCCAAAAGGTATCAGCATGGTGACAATTTTCTGATTGGTCCTGACCAGCTGAACACTTGAGTGTGCGTGAATGGTACAAAGGCTGAAGGGTTTCCAAACTGGAATAAACAGGGTCTTTCTCACTGCGGGGATGTAATCCAAATCTGGACAGAGTTAGTTGTTCTTTCCCAACATTTGTTGTAACCTTTTGCCTCTGACCAGCGACTATGAAACTGAAGAAACAATCTGTAAATACCCTCAATCTTTGGCAAAGATCTGGAAGGAGGGAATTTGAGAACAAAAAGTCCCAGGAAGGAAAATCAAAATCTTAACAAATCATGTGTACTTGTGCTATTGAATTGCATTTCCTTAGTGTTTTCCTTTCACATCCAAAACACCTTTTTTTTTGTTTGTCTGTATCTATCTGCATGTATATGTGGGGATTTTAAAATAGGGTTGATGTTTTAACTAGTAGAACCATAGTTCATTGCTGTTTACTTTTGATTATAATTCACTTATTGTAATAAGCTATAATTCTTGTTAAGTACTAGAACCTGGTCAGTGTTTTCTGATCATCTGATTACATTAAACAGGGACTTTGGCTAATTTGATTAAATCATTAACATTGGTGGTGACCCTGGGAATAATGGGGCTGGAGAATCAGTGCACTTTCCCAAGGGGGTCATAACAATATATTGAGGGCTTATCCATGACTATTTTGTAAAAGAGACATCAAGGATTTGGGTGTGCATCAAACAAGGTATAAATGAAAAGAAAACACCATGTTTTGTACTGCAAGTAAGATGTGGTACTGGAAATTGCAAAGGATTTCCTGCAGGTGGCAAAGTTGTCTCTGACAGTTATAAGTGAACTTCCAAAAGCCAGGTTAACTGTAAGTTGGGGTGAAATTCCCATATAAAGATGAGAAGGTAGACATGGTAGAAGTGGAGCGCACTTGGGTTTAGTGGAAGCGCAGGGTTCTCTGGGTAGTAAAACATTGGAATGGGATGATATTGTGTTATGGTCGAAACAGCATAAACATGAGAATAAATTAAATCAACGAGTTGAAGATGGAATTCCAAAGAATAGAAAAAGACAAAGAAAAGGAGATGGAATTTAAAAGAGTAGAAATAGAAATGAGAAAACTAGATTTACAATTGCAAAGAGACAGAGAAGTAATGAGAACACTGATATTAGTCTAAATACCATGTTTTTCTTTAAAAACAAAAGATCCAAGATGCTGATTTAGATTATGATGGGGAGCACCTAAGTAATAATCTAAGTAAGGACATTTTAAAATTTGTACAGGTCCTTCCAACATTTGAGGAAAAGGATGAGGAGGCAATGTTTATTTTTTTGATGAAATAATTACGAAAAATAAATTTAGCAAGAGAAAACTGGTCACTGTCTACACAGAATAAGTTGACAGGAAAAGCACAGGAAATTTATGCTTCACTCTGAAAGTAGGTTTCCAGGAATTATAACACCTTATATTAAAAATAAAGCCACAATGTAAACACAAGCTGCATTTGAGTTGGTGTCTGAGGCATATCGGCAAATGTTGCAGAATTTAAGGAAACAGCAGAATTTGAGGGGGTTAAGCAAAGTCACTTAACAGATCAATACACACATTAGAAAGAAGCTAAAACCATGTATGAAGTTGTGAGAGAGATTGCTCTGTTAGAGGAAGTTAAAAACTCACCACCTTCCACAATAAGAACGCAAAACAAAAAGTGCTGGAGATCACAGCAGGTCAGGCAGCATCCATGGAGAGAAAGCAAGCTAACGTTTTCAGTGTAAATGACTTTTCATCAGAGCTGAAGTGAATTGTGGAGGGGGCAGCATTTATGTAATTGTTGGAGGGATGGTTGGTGTTTAGAGTGCTGGGGGAGAAAAGATGATGATAGTTTTCTCTCCACAGATGCTAAGTGACCTATTGTGATCTCCAGGAATTTTTGCTTTCAGTTCAGATTCCAGCATCTGCAGTAGATTACTTTGACAATACGAACCCACGCTGAAGACTCAAAGGTTACATCTCCTGTAAAGGCAGGAATAATGGCTGATGATCATCAATTAATCAATAAAACTAAACCTTTATTCCTTTATCCTCATAAATTCAAAAGAGAAAGAGAGTGATGGGGGTAAAGGAAGGTAAGCAATCTGGGTAAGCAACAAATAACTTGTAAGATCAAGACCAACACCACAGATCAGAAAGAAAATTATTGGGGGAGTGGAGGGGGGGGGGGGGCGGAGGGTGGGGAGGGTGGAGGTAAAACATTAAAGGCTGAGATATCCCATTGTAACTACATGGGGCAAATTCATTCAGAATGCTGGAAGTTGTAAGGAAAATGGAGTATGAAAAGGCAAATCAAAAGAAAATTGCCACGGATTAAAGTGCAGCCTTAACTGCAATGAAAAGACTGGAGGTAAAAAAAAACTGCTGGAAGTGCTGAAGAATTGCAAAGGGTAAATAAAAGATATAACGGATTTTGTCTAAAGCAAGGATCTTTCTTCAAAATATATATTCAATCACATAATTATATTAAGGGAGATGAGGCTATTCAAAGAGGAGAAGGATTTAATTTTCCTTATATTGAGTTCAATGAAAACTGAATGTTGATAAATGGGATGCATGGAGACTGATCCTGGATTCTATTTGCACAAAGACCAATGGATTTGTAGCAGTCTGGGTAGTTAAGAGGTTAGCCAAAAATGAACTTGCTTTTTATCTGGAAATGATTTGGATTGAAAGGAAGTTACAGCTTCACCTATAGTAATGGAATGTGGAAGTAAGACTTAAGTCATTGAACAGTTATAAGAGCAGGTTCTGTTTTCTTTTCCAATGTATGCATTAACCATAGCAATGACAAATTCCAATAGCAAATAATGCTACAAGCGATATAATCCCTGACCGGGGGAGTGTGCTTGAAATGAAGCGCAATTGACACAATATTCTCGGAATTGACACAAAAGTCAAATCAAATTAATAAAGTATGCAAAGTTTCCAAGTTACTTAAAACAACAAATACTTGAGATTACAATGGGCCAGGCAGCATCCACAGAGAGAGAGAACAAAGCATTCAAAAGATCATTCTCTGCCATTTCATCAACTCCAGTCGAACACCACTACCAAACCCATCTTCCCCTCTCTCTCCCTATCACTATTCCACAGGGATCATTCCCTCTGGAACATCCTAGTCCATTCATCAACCACTAACACCACCATCCCCCCTTCTCATGTAACTGCAGAAGGTGCAACATCTGCCCTTTCACCACCTCCCTGCCCAACATCCAAGGGCCTGAGCAGTCTTTCCAGGTGAAGCAGCATTTTACCTGTACCTCTTCCAATCATATGTAATGTGTTCGCTGTACTCAATGTCGCCTATTCGACATTGGAGAAACCACACACAGACTGGGTGACTGCATTTCAAAACACCTTCTGTTTGTGCACAAGCATGACCTCACCTTCCCGTAGTTGGTATTTTTAACACAGCATCCTGCTCACATGCCCACATGTCTATCCTTGGCATGCTACAGTGTTCCAGTGAATCACAGCGCAAACTGGAGGAATAATATCTCTTTTTCAGACTAAGTACTTTACAGCCTTGTGGACCTAATATTGAGTTCAACACCTTCAAATTATGAACCAACTCCCATTCCTTCCCTTTCTTTTCACTTTACTTGTTACTTTCTCCATCACCATGTCTTCTCTCCCCTCCTGCCACCTCAGTGGGACTGTCTGTATTTCAAGCCTGGCAGTTGGACACACCATTGTTCTACCATTCTCATATTCCCATCACTTAGTTTGAACGATCAACATCTTTTCTCCCTGAGCACCCTACTCCATCCCCCTCTCCTCCACCACCGCCCACCCTCCTCCACTGTTCTAACTAAAACTTTGTGACAGCTCTAATGAAACGTTAGGCCAACTCAAAATGTTAACCTACTCTCTCTCCATGGATGCTGCCTGGCCCAATGTGATCTCCAGCATTTGTTGTTTTCAGTACAGATTCCAGCATCTGCAGTAATTTGCACTCCATGTTCCTTGCTAAAACTAATACAGCAGGTTTCTGTATTTAACAAGAAATATCATTTAATGCAAAAAAGTGATGTCTGGCCACATCAACAACAATAAACCGCTAACATATAACACTACAATTTAAAATTCAAACTGTACCTTCTTGATCCTCATCAAACAAACGTACTGACTAACACAGTCAAAGAAAACATGGTGCTGTGCTGTGGGTGGAAGAAAAAGATTGGGGACACAGAATATTTGGATCATCCTCTCGATTTGATTATTGGATGAGTGTCCTTTTCATTTCCCATGTTATTGAGTTCTATGATTTTTTTTGTCTTCACATGCTCTCATTTCTCCCCGAGGGGCACAAGGTGATTGATTTACAAATTATAAACTTTCTGATTTATTGGTTAAAAGAACAATATACAACAACAAGTCTGTTGTAACAAAGTTTGTTGTAACAATTGGCTTTCTTCAGGTTTTATTTTCTTGAATAGAGAGAGAGAGAGAGAGAGAGACCCGCAATATGCATTTTTTTTTTGTAGTCTGAGGGCTTCTGCCAATATCGTTGACATCCATAAGCTGTTCAGCTACACAGAAGAAAATCAGATAATTGTTGTCCGGCTTTTGGTACTTATAACTGATCACAACTCCACAAATCAAAAATCAGAATATACTCAACTAATTCCCACATTATACATAGACCTCTGAAGCTGGGCTGTCTCCTCTTAAACTATCCCCACAGCTTGCAAAGCAACAATGTAAGCACAACTTACAATGAGTTTCAGGAACCTGCTAGTTAGAATTGCAACAATCTCTTCCCCAATCTTTTGTTGTACAATTACCCTTTTCCTAGTCTAATCCACAATAAAAAAAAGTAAAATAAGTATATGGTCTTTACAATAGTTGAAGTTCTATTTAATAAGGATAATTTGAAAGTATTATTTGTCATGTCTTTGTTAATTGAAGCCCTGGGAACAGATCCAAAATTAATCATTTAGCATAGACAGCTCACGCTGAAGCTGAGGCTGATGGAGTTCTGGAGTGCTATTGTATTAGAAAGAGTTTCTATTAGTTTTAAGTGGAAACATTCTCACATATCTGAGGATGAAGATTGGATGCTTGTTTATTACATTGTAGTACCGCCCAGAAATGAAAAGGGGAAATTATGAGTAACACTTAAATTCTTTTTTCAGGACTTTTGGGAACATAGAGGGAAAACAAAGCATCTGTAAATGGTATTTTACTTGGCTAGGACTTCACAAAGATATATTGAAATTCTCTAAAGCAATTCATACATGTCCAGTCATAGGAATACCTCAGCATGTTATTTAACCATCACTTTTGATTGCCCCAGTTTTTTTTATAGACATTTTTATTGAAAATTTAACATATTTTTATAAGTTTACAAATAAAAAAAACCAAGTATAAACATTGATATACAATTAAATCTTAAATAAAAAATAACCAAAATTTATCAAACAAAAATAAAGATACCAAGAGAAAAAAAACAAAACTCAACTAACCACTAATCTAACCTACAACTAACCAGAGTGTATAATTAAGTCTCTTACATTATTCAAAGAAGAGAAAAAAAAACTGATGGATAACACAGAAATTGGGTCGTGAGATACATGCTCGGAATGTATTAACATCAAATCGTAACTAAACCTGTATTTATGCAGGATCCCTCTCCCAAGGGGCCCTGGACTGGCCAGGTTCGCCATCTCAATTAAATAAAAGTCCTTGTTAGGATGGCCGAAATATCTGTATTTATGTCATTCAAGAAGGGCTGCCATATTTTATGGAATAATTCAGTTTTTTGGTGTACCATATTTGTAAGGAAGTCAAGGGGGATACATTCCATAATTAATCTGTGCCAATTCGAAAGTCCAGGGGGGCCCTCAGCCACCCAGTTTACCAAAATATTTTTCCTTGCGCAGGAAGAGAGAATAGAAAATAATCTCTTCATATCCAGGGAGGGTAAGTTTGAAAAGCCCAAAAGGAGAGATACAGGGTCCACTCTAATTTCCGTTCCTAAGATTTCTGTCAGAGCACTTGCTACTTTAGTCCAATATCTATGGATCTTATGACAGGTCCATAAGCAATGTACAAGAGTGCCCACCTCTATTTTACATTTGGGACACATTGGAGATACTCCTGCCTTAAATTTTGCCAATCGGTCCGATGCTATATGGGCCCTATGAAGTATCTTCTACTGAATGGCCTGAGTTCTATTGCAGATGATGATTCTACTGGTGTTTTCCCAAATGTCATTCCATGTTTCTGTAGAGATTTCCTATCCCAAATCCTGATCCCATGTTTTAAGCAGATTGTCCATATGTCCCGATACTTCATCACGTAATAAATGATAAATAGTGCTGACGGAAGATACCCCCACTGGCCATAGCACTCTACGTTCTCTATCTGATTTATAAAGACTATCTAGTAACGTAGCCTTCTTCTGTATGTAGTCTCGAATTTGGAAGTATCAAAAGAGGTCTCCATTAGGTAATCCGAATTTCTGACGCAGCTGTTCAAAAGACATCAGGACCCCTTCTTTAAACAGATCCCCTAAACATGAGATACCCCTGGATCTCCAGAGTTTGAAAGTGACATCTGCAAACCCCGGTTGAAAACCCCATGCTCCCACTAACGGAGCATAGGGGGATGTTTTATGTGAGTTGCCCTCATTTTGCCGCATTATATTCCAAGCTTTATTTGTGTTTAGTATTATAGGATTTTTACATTGATTCGTGATGATTTTCCTCTTGTCTGAAAATAAAAGGTTAATAAGTGGGCATTATACTTGAGAAGCCTCGATGTCCAGCCAGATTGATTGCGGGTCAGACAAGACCCAATCAGCTATGTAACTTAATAGGGAACTTAACTGATATTTCCTGAAATCTGGGAAATCCAATCCTCCACTTGCCTGTGGAAGCTGTAGCTTCTTCAGCTTAATGAGGGGCCATCTATGATTCCAGATAAAGGAACTCAACCAGTCATATAATATACATAGTGCCAGCCTCAGCAGCATCACGGGAAGCATTCTCATAGGGTATAGGAGATGGGGCAGGACATTCATTTTAATTAGTGCTATTCTACCTAGCCAGGAAATTGGAAGGTCTCCCCATCACTGGAGGTCCTGGCTTATCCTTTCCAGTAAATGCACAAAGTTAGCCTTGTACAACTGACCAAATACTGGGGTAATAAAAATGCCTAAATATAAGAAACCCTCCAGGGACCACAGAAAGGGAAACTGGGATCCGTCCAATAAGTGGGATATACTAGCAAGGCAGCCCATTGGCATAACCTCTGATTTTGAGAAATTAATCTTATTGCCTGAAAACACACTAAATGTATTAATAACTTGGATTAAGCGAGGCACGCACGTCAGGGGATTACTGAGGAATAGGAGAACATCATCTGCATAAAGGGTAATTTTATGTTTACCTGTACCAATCCTCGGGGCCGTTATATTAGGGTCAGCCCATATGGCTTCTGCTAGTGGCTCAATTATTAGCGTAAATAGCAATGGCGAGAGAGGACATCCCTGACGGCAGCCCCCTATCCACACTGAAGCTATCCGAGCCTAATCCATTGGTAATCACAACTGCTTTGGGATCACTATACAGTCTTGAGACCCATTTGGTAAACACCTTTCCAATGCCAAACCTTTCCAATGTGTAAAACAAATATGACCATTTAACCCTATCGAATGCCTTTTCCACGTCTAATGAGACTACAACACCTGGTATCTTTCCCTGATGGCAGGCTTGAATCACATTCAAAACCCTTCTAACATTATTGGATGATCTACGGCCCTTAATAAATCCCATCTGATCCTCCTTTATGATATGTGGCAATACCCTTTCTAGCCTCAATGCTAACGTTTTAGAGAGGATTTTAAAATCTACATTTAGTAAGGATATTGGTCTGTATGGCGCACAATCTTCTGGGTCCTTTCCTTTTTTGAGGATAAGAGAGATATTTGCCTCTTTCAGCGAAGGCGGGAGACAACCCTGACTGTATGAATAGTTATACATGTCCATAAGTGGACCAGCCAATAATCCTGTAAATTCTTTATAGAATTCAGCTTGAAAGCCATCTGGGCCAGGTGCCTTACCGCTCTGAAGTTGCCTGATTGCGTCAAGTATTAATTGGATTGTGAAGGATACATCCAAGACGGCTACCTGTTCCAGAGTTAGGTCCAGAAAGGTCAAGTTTTTAAAAAATGACTGCATCCGCCTAGTCCTGTCTTCGCAATCCTGTGATTTATATAAGTCAGAATAAAATTTTCTAAAGATTGCATTAATCCTTTTATGATCATGAGTCAGAATACCTGCACTTTCCTTGATAGACGTGATAGTTTGAGGGGCCTTCTTTTTTTTTGTGAGAAATGCTAAGTATCTACCAGGTTTATCGCCAACTTCATATAACCTTTGTTTTGCAAATGGTATTTCCCTCTTAGCCGTTTGGGTAAGCGTGGTGTTTAGAGCTGTCCTAAGGGCCATATTCCTTTGTAATTTGATAATAGAAGGTCGGTCAGCGTATGCTGTTTCAGCCGCTTTTAAGTGAGCTTTGAGCAGATGCTTTTGTTCTCCCTTTAATTTTTTCTGGGTCGCTGAGTATGAGATGATCAAACCTCACGTGTAAGCTTTGATGGTCTCCCACATCATTGATGGGTTGCTAGCCGTACCTGAATTAATTTATAAAAAAGTTTTAAATTCTTGAGAGAAGTACTTTAGAAATTTACTATCTTTCATCAGAAAGGGGTCCATACGCCAATGCCAGGGGGGATGTCTCATTGTTCATCAACTTGATTTCCATATATACAGCAGCGTGATCGGAAATTGCTATACTGCTTATTTTACAGGATGATATTGAATTTTAAAAAATCGAGGGGGAGAAAAACATATCGATTCTGGTATGACATTTATGTGGATTGGAGTAAAAAGAAAAATCTCTGCCCTGTGGATGAAGGCATCTCCATATATCTACTAATCCTAATTCTTTGTTCAAATCCACCAATTGTCTAAATCTGGGAGATACTCCTGTAGTACCCTTGGGACTCCTATCTATTTCCGGATCCATAATACAATTAAAGTCTCCCTCTATAATTGTATGACGAGCACCGAGAGCCATCAATTTTGAGAAGGCTTCCATTATAAGTTTAAAAGGATGTGCCGGGGGACAATACAAATTTAAGATCCCATATTCCTCTCCATTTATAAGGGCTTTAATCAGAATACATCGTCCAGATTCGTCTTTTACCTCATTTAGGATTTTGAAAGGGAAATTCTTTCGAATAAGAATAACAACTCCCCTGCTTTTTGAGCTGAAAGAAGAAAAAAAGGCCTGATCAAATCCACCCTGTTGTAATTTCAAGTGTTCTTTATCCAATAAGTGTGTCTCCTGTAAGAACGCTATATCGACTCTTTCTTTCTTGAGGTTTGATAATATTTTCTTCCTTTTGACTGGTGAATTACTCCCCTTGACTTTCCAGGTGCACCACTTAACCGACTGATCAACCATAATCATCTGGGCAAGTCAGAGACCCCTCGGGAGGGGAAACCCTATCCAGAACATCCTGAGCATAGAGCATATAAAATTCACAAAAATAAAGGCTCTTTAATGCACTCACATCAATACAATAAAAATATTATTTCTAAATTTAAAAAATATAAAATGTATTTAAATGGAGATTTTCCCCCTTGTTCCCGGGGGTATCACTTCTTTTCCAACAGTCCATCGTTTCCTCTCCCAACCAATGCCTCACCCTTGACCCAGGTGATCCTCGATAGGATGAAGAAAATTCAAATATATTATAGAGCTAGAGTTAACAGCGAGCACCCTATCCACCCCCCCTCCCCCCCTCCCCCCCCCCCCCCCCACCACCACACACACACCAACCCTGGATATATTTGGTAATGTTAATACCATGTATAAACATATATAACTATAAAATTACAACCTCAGCAAATAATAATTAAATATAATAAGACAAAATAACAGGGGAAAACAACCCCGCTCCTAAAGACAGAAATAAAACAGAATAAGTTGACCACCTCCCCCCACCAACATTAACTAGACCCCCCAGCCTATATATATAGTAAAGAAAAGGTGTGGGGCGAGAAAATCGTTAAGTAGAGAACAAATAAATATATTCCTCTCCCCACCACCCCCCCCCCCCCACCAAGATAATATTAAACAGTAAAGTAAAAAAAGCGCTTAATATCAAAAAAAGGGGGAATGTAAACCGGAGTGGGGGGAGAGCAAAACAACATCAATTAACTCTTACAATTTATCTAAGAGAGTCCACAAATTCCTTGGCCTTTTCTGGCGATCCGAAGTTATACACGGATCCTTCATGTTTAAAGGGTAGCGTCGCTGGGTAGCGCAAGGAGTACTGAATATTTAAGTCCCTTAAACACTTCTTCGCTTCATCAAGCACCTTCCTCTTTCGGACCAGAGCTGTGGAAAAGTCCTGGAATAACATAATCTTGGATCCTTTATAAATCATGGTTTGGGGATCTTTTCCAAGATTTCTGGAAGCTTTTAAGAGTATCTGCCTCTCCTTGTAGCTCTGCAGCCGGAACAGGACCGGGCAGGGGCGCTGGTTCAAGCCGAGCCTGCGTATTGCAACCCGGTAGGCCCATTCCACCCTTACCTGGCCTGATCCAGCCTCCAGATTTAAAAGCTGTGGAAGCCACTGTTCGAGAAACGCTGTAAACTGGCCTTCCTCTTCACGTTCAGGAAGGCCCAGCAAACAAATATTTTTTTGACAACCTCGATTCTCGACGTCGTCAATGTGATTCTCTAAGGTCCGGACTCGCTGTTCGAGAGTCCGGACCCGATCCACGGCCGATTCTGTAGCAGCCTTGGAGGTCGTGGCCTTTAGCTCCGCCCGTCAGACTTGGCGCTCAATTTCCTTGATGTCTCGGTTGTGCTTTTGTAGCATGGCCAAGAGTGAGTCCCATCGGCTCCGGGATTCTTCAATGAAGGTATCGATCTTCGCTTCGAGTTTAGAGATTATTTCCGCGTGGCTCATCCCCCGGGGCGGCTGCGGATGCCTCTGCTGCAGCTGGAGAGGGTGGGGGAACGGTTCCTGCCTGCTGAGAACTGCGGGCTTCCTTCCCTTTAGTAATTTTTACTGGAGATTAAATTGTTTAAATTCAGTACTGAGCAACTAATTATATAAAGTAAAAGCTTTTTTAAATGATTTGGTGAGTATGGTGGGGGTGGGTGACCCACTTTGCTCAAGTCTTGGGAGGAGCACTGTAGACTCAGACTTGCTGGGTCACCGCCATCGTGGAATCCCCGCCCCAGTTTTTGATTAGCCATTTAATGGAGTATTAGTAAATAATGATACTTTATTACTAAAGATGAAAGCAGGTTACAAATATGTCCTTACCATTATGGATCTGGCTACCCAGCTACAGAAACTACTCTGAGAAGGACCATTACAGCTAAGGTTGTAGTAGAAAAGTTAACTCATTACTGGCTATGGACTGCCAATTGAAATACAATCTGATCAGGGTTCTAGCTTAATGTCTAGAGATTTCCAGGCTATCATCAGTAATTTGGATATAATACAATTGAAGTCAACTATTTCTCAATACAGGGTACAATCAGAGAGTCATAGCAATATACGGCATAGAAACAGAGCTCTAGTCCAATTCATCCATGCTGACCAGATGTCCTAAATTAATCTGATCTCATTTGCAAGCATTTGACCCATATCCTTCTAAACCCTCCATATTCATGTATCCATCCAGGTGCATTTTAAATTTTGGAAATTTTATCGGTCTCCACAATTTCCTCTGGCAGCTCATGTAATACATGTGTGAAAAAGTTGTCCCTTTGGTCCCTTTTATATCTTTCCCTTCTCACCTTAAACCTATGCTCTTTAGTTTTGGGCTCCCCAACCCTTGGAAAAGGACCTTGTCTATTTATCCTATCCATGCCCCTCATGATATTATAAACCTCCACAAGGTCATCCCTCAGCCTCTGACTCTCCAGGGAAAATAACCCCATATGATTCAGCCTCTCAATATAGCTCAAACCCTGACAAAATCCTTGCAAATCTTTTCTGAACCTTTTCAAGTTTAATGACATCTTTCCTATAGCAGGGAGACTAGAATTGAACAGCTTATTCCACAAGAGGCCGAACCAATGACGTTCCAACACCTATACCCCTCAAAGCTAAGATATCATAAGATTCTCAAAATCTTGATTATGTCTGTAATGAATACCCATCAGATTAAAACAAAGGTTTCTTACTATTTGCTGATAGAGATTACCCAATTGGTGTTACTGGATTTAGTTCCAAGCAGGTATTGCTGAAAATGTTCACAAACAATGAAAATGGCCAGACATTCTTTTTCAATTTGTGCATAGTATTGTTTTGTTTTTGTTCAGGCTCAGATTTAAATGTGACTGGTTGTCTTTGCGATATATGAATTGCTTTAAATGCAGACGCGCTGGCATCACAATTTATGTCAGACTATTTCATCGGCTGATATCTCTGCAATGGCCAGCTGTAGCGACTTAAATAAAAGCAAAATACACTGGATACTGAAAATCTGAAATAAAAAGAGTACTTACATGAGTACAATTATGGTATTAGTAAAAGACAGAGGATGCATCTGATATGATTCTTCTACTGAGTGAGTCATATCTGACTCATATCATTAAATTTGGTTTGCTCTCCATTGCAGCTGCCTCTCCTGGGTTTCTTTATAATTTTCTCCTTTTATATCTGCATGTTGCACTTCATTCCAGTCAAATACTTGTGTACATCATGAGATTGTTTCTTGCTGTGAGAAACTTGCTTTACCCACACTAACCATGGAGAAAGTGAGGACTGCAGATGCTGGAAAAGCGCAGCAGGTCAGGCAGCATCCGAGGAGCAGGAGTATCATTGTTTCGAGCATAAGCTCTTCATCAGAAATGGGGGTGTGGGGTGTGGGCGGCTGCAAGATAAATGGGAGGAGGAGTGGGACTAGGAGGAAGGTAGCTGGGAATGTGATAGGTGGATGAAGGTAGGGGGTGATGGTGATAGGTCAGAGCAGAGGGTTGAGCAGATAGGAGGGAAGGAAGATGGACAGGTAGGACAGTTTCGAGAGGGTGGTGCCAATGTGAAGGGTTGGATCTGGGATGAGGTGGAAGGAGGGGACATGAGGAAACTGGTGAAGTTGAAATCCACATCACCACAATAGCTGTGCCTTCTTTTCCTTTGTGTGATGTCCTGTACAATATTTGCAGACTGACCTTTGTTCATGATTGTTCTGTCCTTTACACTGAGTGTATCCATCAGTTTAATGTAAGGCTTTGTCTGTTCTGCCAAGAACATGTCTAGCTGCAGATTTACAATGTCAGTGTCTCTGTACATGTTGATCACTTTCCTGCGAGTGTGTGTTGCCTCTTAATATATGTCTTCTTACTGCACAATTTCTTGTGCATAAAATAATCTTGTCTTTTATTAGATTGTCTTTTAGTTGCACAAATTTAGATGATTCTGTGGGTTGATTTACTGAAGTCACAGATTGATCAATAGACAGTTTCTCACCTTGGACTCTAAGACTGTTCACAGACTGCTGCGGTGTGCACAGTCTGGAGGTATAGGCAGCAATATTGGAAGAAGGTTACAAACTTTGGTGCTCTGCAAATGGCAATGTCTTTTCATTACTCCATCACATTTGCTATAACTGTGCCACTGCACCCACCACTCACAAGGCCCATGATGAACCACTCTCATAGCAGCAACCATATCCCCAATTACTTTCACCACCCTCCCTCTGCCTCTCTGTGACACCTGGAGTACTCTGTACAGTTTTGGTCTCCTTACTTGGGAAAAGATTTACTGGCACTGGAGGGGCTACTGAGGAGGTTCTCCAGCTTACGTCTGGAATTGAGAGGAGGGATCGAGTATACTGAGTATATTGAGGTTGTTTCCACTTGTAGGTGAAACTAGAACCAGGCCGCATAGCCTTAAAATAAGGGGGAGCAGATTTAGGACTGAACTGAGGAGGAATTCCTTCACCCAAAAGGTTGTGAATCTGGAATTCCCTACTCAGTGAAGCAGATGAGGCTACCTCGTTGAATGTTTTTAAGGCAAAGATAGATAGATTTTTGAACAGTAAAGGTATTTAAGGGTTATAGTGAGCGGGAGGGTAAGTGGAGCTGAGTGCATGAAAAAGATCAGTGTGATTTTATTGAATAGTGGAGCAGGCTCGAGGAGCGAGATGGCCCACTCCTGCTCCTGGTTCTTATGTTCTTACTCACGCACTCAGAATACCTGAACACACTTCCCCAACCTGCTGCAGGACGAACAGTTGGGTCAGCCACTTTCACCTCATTCAGTCCCTCCTTTTGTCTCATTCCAGAAGAAACACCCCAAATTGGACAGGGAGAGTCAAAACAGGAGGTGGAGAAAATCCTTGCCTTAGCTGATGAAGACTATAACCGCTCGTATGGTGATGCATAGGCCTCATGTGCGGGCAACTAATTGACATTCATTATCAATTGCTGCTCTCCCATTACAGCACTGTACTGTACTGTTTTCAGAGCATGTCCAAGCTTCTACTTCCATTTTAGAGTTCATTTCCTTTCTGATCTCCTGAAGGCAACAGCAGCCTCTGCCAGTCTCTACCCTTGAAGCGACCAGCCCCTCCAGACACAAGATCCCTCCTCCACTCTGAGGAAGAATACTAAGTGAGGAAACACTGGTGAGGCTGTCTTCTGTACCCCTCATCAGCTCTGAAACTGACACCTAGTTGCATTATTAGCTAGATTCGACTCAGGGCTATATTTTGGTGAGTACATCACTGGCACCTCTCTGCAGCTGGCAGGGGAAATACCAACAGGATCCCTGGCACCTAAAAGATTGTCAGAGACTGGGCACCTGCTCAGGATCAGTCAGAAGAAGACCTCATTGTGTTGGTCATTACATTTAAGTACACAAGTGGATGCAGAAGCAGCAGGTTTGTTGGAGACACTTGGGAAACTGGATCAGAGGTGGGATACGTCCATCAACACCATCTGTACTGTGCTGCCTGTGGCATGTATCCATTTAACTGTTGTGATGGACAGGTTGACATTTGACATGAAGTCCCAGGTCAAACATGATTAGGGGTATTATCATGCTGGCCAGGCATTTATGCATTAACAATTTCATTTCAACAGATAAGTTGGTCATTTATCTTTTGCTCTTTTGGAAAGGTCCTTCGCAAAAGTTGCTTACCTCAGGAAGGATGTACTGGCCCTCGAGAGGGTCGAGAAGAGGTTCACAAGAATGAAAGAGTGAAAAGCTTAACATATGAGGACCATTTGAGAACTCTGGCACCGTACTCAATGGAATTCCGAAGGATGAGGGGAGGGAGATCTAATTGATGTTTGTCACAGCTAAATTTCAGCCTAATTTTGGTGAGTGTGGAATGTTGGGATATCACAAGAATGATAAAAGTGACAGTTCTCTTTCTCTTTGCCATGTTCAGTTGAGGAAATGTTTGGCTCATTGACAACATGGTGGTCAGCAAAATGAAAGTACATGAGAGGCAATGGATTAGAGATCGGCTAAGCAACAGAAAGAAGGAAGTCAGAATAAATAGGGCATCCCCATATTGGCAGACTCTGGCTAGTGGGGTATGACAAAAGACATGTGCTTCAGCTAGACACAATATACATAAATGATTTGGGCATATGGACCATACATGTTTCCAAAGTTGAGGTAGCTGTTGAAACATTTTCAGGAGGATTTGTGTGAGTTTAGGTAAGTTGAATAATGGTATTTTGAATACAATGTTAAAAATTGGAGCTTATACACATTGGTAGGAGAAACAAATGTGCAGAGCATTTATTTAAGTAATAAGAGGGCGGAAAGTGTGGATGTACAAAGGGACTGGGGTGCCCTTGTCAATAAGTCAATGAAAACTGTCATTCAGGTGCAGCAAGCCATGAGGAAAGTCAATGCAATATTAGTGTGGAATACAATGTGGGAAAGAGTGAGTCATGTATGTTGGTAGGAATAATACAGGCATGGATTATTTTCTAAATGGGGAGAAAATTCAAAAGTCTGAAATGCAAAAGGACTTGGGAGTTCTAGTCCAGGATTCTCTGAAGGTAAAGTTGCCGGTTGAGTCGGTAATTAGGGAGACAAATACAATGTTGGCATTTATTTTGACAAGACTAGAATATAAAATCAGGAATTACTTCTGAGGCTTTATAAAGCTGTGGTCAGACCATGCTTACGGTACTGTGAACAATTTTGGGTCTCATACCTCAGGAAGGATGTACTGGCCCTCGAGAGGGTCGAGAAGAGGTTCACAAGAATGAAAGAGTGAAAAGCTTAACATATGAGGACCATTTGAGAACTCTGGCACCGTACTCAATGGAATTCCGAAGGATGAGGGGAGGGAGATCGAATTGAAATTTACAGAATACTAAATGGCTTGGACAGAATGGGCATTGGGAAGATGTTTCTATTCATATGAGAGGCTCGGACCCGAGGGCACACCCTTAGAGTAAAGGGAAGACCCTTTAAAATGGAAATAAGCCAGAGAGTGGAGAATCTATGGAATTCATTGCCACAGAAGACTGTGGAGGACAGGCCGTTGAACATACTTAAGACAGAGATAGCTAGATTCTTGATTTTCAAGTGGATCAAAGGTTGCTGGGAGAAAGCAGGAGAATGGACCTGAGAAACATATCAATCATGATCAAATGGTGGAGCAGACGTGATGGTCTGAATTTCTGCTTCTATGTCTCATGATCTTATTGTCTTCATTGTGAAAGGATTTAAGTACAAGAGTAATGACATCTCTCTTCAATGATGTCAGAGGTTTGCTGGACTGCATCTGAAATACTGTTTTGAGTTTTGGTCTCTTTATATCAAGAAAGATATTATTGCCATCGAGGGAGTGCAACAAACTTTCACCAGACTAGTTGCTGAAATGGTGAGACTGTCCTGTGAAGAGCGATTGGATAAATTGGACCAGTATTCATTAGAGTTTTGAAGCATAAGATGTAATCTTAATGAAAACTGCAAAGTACTTAGAAGGATGGACAGGGTAGATGAAGGTAAAATATTTCCTCTGGATAACGATTCTAGAACCAGGGCAATAGTTTGAAAATAAGGAAGGGATGCCATTTCGGTGCAAGATGAGAAGAAACTGTTTTTACTCAGAGGGTAGTGAATTCCAAAATGCATCACCCTCTCTATTCCAAATGGTTAGGAATGGAGAGTCTCCATTTTTGATTGTGTCAAAGTAGAGATTGACAAATTTTGGAGTATCAAATGTGCAAAACATTAATGTGGATAAATGACATTGATGTGTTCAATGTATTAAATAGTGGAGCAAGCTCAATGGGCTGAATGGCCAACACCTGTTGTAATGTTCTTAAGTCATAAATAAACTATAGAATAGTCAACTGGTTGTCATTATAATATAGTTGAGAGTGTGTTGCTGGAAAAGCACATCAATTCAGGCAGCATCCGAGGGACAGGAAAATCGATGTTTCGGGCTGGAATCCCCTTTCCTGACACATCGATTTTCCGGTCCCTCGGATGCTGCCTGAACTGCTGTGCTTTTCCAGCACCACACTCTCAACTCTGATCTCCAACATCTGCAAACCTCACTGTTTGCCCGTCATTATGATGTATCCAAGGGATTTGAATATATTATTCAACCATTGCCTTTAGTTTTCTGTCATGAGTCTTTGGCTTGTTATGGACCAAGCCAGACCCCTTCAAAACATGACAACAAAGTAGCCCAGACACTAACCTTTGCTAGTTGTTTTAAGCTGGTGTAAAGTGGATATTCCAGGAGTAATGCCACTGGTCAAACCACTTAGTTTGAAACAAAACAGAATATTTTTACAAGATTACCGAATGAAATGCAAACCAAAGAGAACAGAATTCAAATTAACTTAACCTATCTGGAAACCCAACAGTCTATACCAATTTAATGATGCTGTTCCAAATACTTTCAATAATTCCCATAAACACCCTTTGGCAAAAAGGGAAAAATCAAACTCAGGGTCTTAAGGGTGAGATATCAGGGAGATAGAGGATCAGCATGGACCTGCTTCTTAGGGTACAACAGCTTCAAAACTGACTGACTGCTTTCAGTGAGCAAAAAATAGCCAATAACCAAAACAAACCAAACCAAAGAAAAGCTGAATCGGGAGAACTGGCTGCTACCCTTTCATTGTACAAGTGTTTTTAAAAGCAATTTGCCGAGACAGTATCTGTTAGCTATAATCAAATTGGCCCTAAAACCCTTCAAACCTAGATCTTTTGGAATCACTGCTTTTATGACCACTCTGAAAGAAAGCCAAGGACAGTATAACCTTGTTAAAGGATCCACTGATAAAAATGAACAATCCTTATCCAACGATGGCTTCATTTCATGCAAACATGCACCACTACATTCTATTACAGTCTGTCTCACTCCTGCCACCAAACACCACTGTTTCTCATTTAAGTCTATACAAGGCATCAACAATCACATTTTCTCATCCTACCACATGCACAACTTTCAAATTGAACCGCCCTAGCAACACACTCCACCTGAATAGTCTGGTATATTTGTCCTTAAATTTCTTCACAAACTTCAATGGATTATGATCAGGGTATATGACTGTCTCAGATACATTAATAGTATCATAAACATTGAAATATTGTAACACCAATACCAAGCCCAAAGTCTTCTTTTCAAATGTGAAATATTTCTGCTGATGAATGTTCAATTTCCTGGAGAAATACCCAAAAGGTCTTTCTATCTTCTCATTGTGTTCCTGCAAGAGCACAGCACCGACATCCACATCACTTACAACAATAGCCACTTTGAATGGCTTTGTGTAATTAGGTGTGGCTAATACTGGGGCAGTGGTTAACACAGCTTTCAGGCTGTCAAATGTCTTTGGACAGTTCACTGTCCACAGAAACTTCTTGTCTTTCTTTCGCAATTCAGGGAGTGGAGAGCCACACTGCCAATGTTGGTATGAATTTTTGATAAAACCCATTCAATCTCAGGAACCATGGTATTGATTAGCTTAGATTCCCTACAGTATGGAAACAGGCACTTCGGCCCAACAAGTCCACACTGACTGCCTGAAGAGTAACCCACACAGATCCATCCCCCGACCCTATGTTTTACCCCTGACTAATGCACCTAACACTACGGGCAATTTAGCATGGCCAATTCACTTGACCTGCACGTCTTTGTATTGTGGGAGGTAACTGAAGGAAACCCACGCAGAATTTGCAACTCCACCCAGGCAGTCACCTGATGCGGGATTCGAATCTGGATCTCTGGTGCTGTAAGGCAGCAGTGCTAACAACTGAGCCACCGTGCTGCCCCAGGTTCTTTCCTCTGACAGTGTGGGAAACTCTCCAATTATCTTTGCTTTTGCATTCCATGGAGCTATTTGTCCATGTCCAATGTCATTGCCCAGGAAGGTGATTTGGGCTTTGGCACATTCACTTTTAGTCAGTTTTATCAACAAGCCTGCCTCCCAAAGTCGATCAAACAATTCTGATAAACACTGTAAATGTTCATTCCAAATGTGACTAAAAATCACCAGGTCATCTTTCTATCCAACACAATTGGGTAATCGGGCAATGACATGACTGATTTGTCTCTGACATGTGGGTGGCACATTTTTCATGGTCAATGGCATGACTTTAATCTGATTCAGTCCATTCAGCGTTATGAAAGCCAAAATTATCTTTGCTCTTTCAGACAAAAGTACCTGCCAGTATCCTCTGAGCAGGTCCAACTTAGAAATATATGTTGCTTGTCCCACAATTTCAACACAGTCCTCCAAACATGGAGTTGATGTGCATCAGTCTTTGTAATGGCATTGGTTTTGTGATAGTCTGCACATAACCGTTGGGTACCGTTTGGCTTTGGCACCATTACTATGGGTGAGCTCATCACTGTAACTCACTTCAATTATGTCGTTTTGGAGCAAACATTCAATCAATAAGGATCTTGCTTAATTAGAACAGCATCTCCTATATCTACGTCATGCATAATTACATTAGTATTTCCCAGTTTACTTCCACGTATCTCCCCATGTGATAATAATAATTCTTTCAGGTCATTTCAGTTTTCCTCTGGAAGATAACTCAATAATTTATCCTAATTTTGATAATCAGGTGGCACAGTGGTGAGCACTGCTGCCTCTCAGCGTCAGAGACCCGGGTTCAATTCCCGCCTGAGGCAACTGTCTGTGTGGAGTTTGCACATTCTCCCCATGTCTGCGTGGGTTTCCTCCGGGTGCTCCGGTTTCCTCCCACAGTCCAAAAATGTGCAGGTTAGGTGAATTGGCCATGCTAAATTGCCTGTAGTGTTAGGTGAAGGGGTAAATGTAGGGGAATGGGTCTGGGTGGGTTGCTCTTCGGAGGGTCAGTGTGGATTTGTTGGGCTGAAGGGCCTGTTTCTATACTGTAATTAATCTGATCTACTCTAAAGAAACTTCTCCATTGCCCAAATGAATTTGCGGAATGTTCAATTCAAAATCCTCTGCACTTGGCTCTTGCCTCTGTGTTGTAACCAATGGCAGTCTCCTTTGGCTTTCTTTCCATGTCAAAATACCTTTTGAGCATTTTCACATGACACACTCTGTGAGATTTCTTTCTGTATGCAATCCTTATCAAATAGTTCTCCTCACACAATTTCCTTTTGACTTGATAAGGTCCACTAAACCTTGCTTTTAAAGATTCACCTATCACTGGAAGTAACACTAACACCTAATTGCCGATCGCAAAATTGTGAACCAACTATATCATTAGCAAAGACAAATTGTATTCCAAGAACTGAGAGTTTGTCCAGTACTCCTACCATGACCTCTCCACTCTTCACTGGACACTCTAACGTCACTTTACATAAATGAGTGCTTCTTGTCTGACCGTGAATCCCTGTTACTAAGACATTTTCTGGGAATAGTCCTTCAGAGGTACATCTCCTCATCTTTCAAGATCAAAGATTGAGAGGCTCCTGTAACTCTCAATATTGTAATGCCTTTTACCTGCTGCTCCTGGCCGATGTGAGTAAACTTTACCTTCACAGGTATATGGCTTAAGAAGATCTGACACTTTCTCCTTAACCAACATCTGACCAGAGTGTACATTCTGGTGCAGCTTTCCAGCCACCACTGTACTTTCTGTTACCACTCCAACAAAATTCACTGGCTTATCCTGTTTTCCTACATCTGGCTTCCCAGTGCTTTTCCTAACCCACGAACACTGTGATTTCAAGTCACTTTATTGCAGTCAAAAAACTGGAGCTTTTTAACTGCTCTTTCCACTTCAACGGTTTCCTTTTTACCCTGTGGTAAAAGGGTAAAAGATCTTATGATCTTCACTGAGATCTACATTTCCCTTTCCATGTGAGGATTTCACTTTTCCCCAATTTCTGTCCCTCACGGATTGAAATTGATTCTGGAAACCAAACTTTGATTTATGGATCAACTCATTGACCAATTCATCTACTAATCTTGGCATTTTAACTCTTTGCTCTTCCACATGAGTTCTCATTACTTCAGGAAGTGAATTTATATACTCGTCCAAAATAACCATCTCTGTAAGAACGCCATAGGTTTGCTCTATTTTTAATGTCTTTACCCACTGATCAAAATTACTTTGTTTAATCCTTTCAAACTCAATGTTGGTTTGATGAGGGTCCCTCCTTAGGTTCCTGAAACGAGGCCTGTAGGCTTCTGGCACAAGGTCATATGTACTTAAGCTGACTTTCTTCACCACCTCATATGCCCCAGATATCTCCTCTGATAGTGATGCGAATACCTTATTAGCTCTACCTACAAGTTTTGTTTAGATCCACAAAACCCACATGGTCACTGGCTACCACATTTATTTAGCCACCTTTTCAAATGAGATGAAAAAGGTTTCCACATCCTTCTCATCAAATTTAGGCGATGCTTGAATATATTTCTGCTGTCCTTTCCTTGTCTTCTGCCTCTAACTTGAGCTGCTTCATTTTCAATTGAACTTCAGCCACCTCCAAATATTCTGATTTTGTTTCCAGCAAAATTAAATATGGAGCTATTGCTGTAATTATCTCTCCTTTCCCCATGGAAGGAGGCAGCTCCAACTCTAGCTTCCCTGCTAATTCTAGCAGCTTGGCCTTATTCACCTTTTGCAAAACCCCAAAGTCACTTCTTCTACCCCCAGAAACCTCTTGGTGACTGAAAGAGCCATTGCTATCTCAAGCACTGTTTAAACCAATCAAAATCAACACCCAGAACAAAAGACTCCCATACCTTCCACTCGCTGCCTTTGAGTACAACAACCCTAATCCCAAATCGGAACTATAGAACAAATACTACAAAGAGCCCCCAATCTGTTATGGACCAGGCCAGACCCCTCAAAACATTTCATTGAAGTAGCCCAGACCCTAACTTTGAGTATTGTTTTAAACAGAGGTAAAATGGATATTACAGGAGAGAATCAGCTGGTCAAACCACTTAGTTTTAAACAAAACTGAATTTATTTACAAGATTACTGAATGAAACACAACAAAAGAGAACAGAATATGCAATACATTGTCACAACTTAATGATGCTGTTCCAAATACTTGCAATAATCCCCATAAACACCCCTTGGCAAAAAAAGAAAAACCACATGCAGGTTCTTACAGGAGAGATGTCAGAGAGACAGAGAGAGGATTAACAAGGACCTTTCATTGTATAGGTTTTTTTTTAAAACTTGAAGGCCTATTGCCTGAGGAACTATCTGTTAGCTATAATCAAATTGGCCCTAAAAGCTTTCAAACCTAGACCTTTTTGAATTGCTGCTTTTATGACCTCTCTGATTAAAACAAAAACAAGGACAGCATAATCTTGTTAAAGGAGCAGCATTGTCACAGGCTGTGGCTATATTATTGTTAAGTGAAAAGTGTCATATGCTCCTGGTTAAATGTAAAATCATGGAGTCATAGAGTCATCGAGATGTACAGCACGGAAACAGACCCTTTGGTCCAACTCATTCATGCCAAACAGATATCCCAACCCAATCTAGTCCCACCTGCCAGCACCCAGTCCATATCCCTCTAAACCCTTCTTAATCATATACCAATCCAAATGCCTTTTAAATGTTGCAATTGTACTAGCCTCCACCACTTCCTCTGGCAGCTCATTCCATACATGTACCACCTTCTGCATGAAAAAGTTACCCCTCAGGTCTCTTTTATATCTTTCTCCTCTCACCCGAAACCTATGCCCTCTAGTTCTGGACTCCCCAACCCCAGGGACAAGACTTTGTCTATTTATCCTATCCATGACCCTCATGATTTGATAAACCTCTATAACGTCACCTCTCAGCCTCTGAAACTCCAGGTAAAACAGCCCTAGCTGAGTCAACCCCTCCCTAGAGCTCAAATCCTCCAACCCTGGCACCATCCTTGTAAATCTTTTCTGAACCCTTTCAACTTTCACAACATTTTTCCAGTGGGAAGGAGACCAGAGTTGCATGCAATATTCCAAAAGTGGCCTTACCAATGTCCTGCACAGCCGCAACATGACCTCCGAACTCCTGTACTCAATACTCTGACCAATAAAGGAAAGCATACCAAACGTATTCTTCACGATCCTATCTACCTGCGACTCCATTTTCAAGGAGCTATGAACCTGCACTCCAAGGTCTCTTTGTTCAGCAACACTCCCTAGGACCTTACCATTAAGTGTATAAGTCCATGGCCATTATGTTTTACTTCTGCTTTTATTGCCCTCGGCTAACATAAACCCAGTAGCAGAAGAAATACACTGTCACCTTATAATTAGCTTCTGCAATCATTTTTGTGGTTATTATGAACTTTTATATGCTTTGATTGAGCATGTCATATTGTATATTATGTTGTATATTGTGAACTCAGTTTTAGCATATTGACTATCATGTTATACTGATTTTTATACAGACCACTTTGATTTTGAAGTTTTCTTCCAGACAGATACTGTGAAGTCACACGTGAGCAAGTGGAGCTTTCTGCTAAAATATATTGATAGGCTCTTGAATTCTCCATAAAATTTAGATGCATCATTTCGATATAAGCAGACAGAAAATTTACTTTGGTGCTACCACATCAACATATTGGAGCACTACACAGTTAGTAAGATAATAAGAAGAAGTGATAATGAAAGGGATGTTCCCAAGTGAACTGATGTCCTCAGAATGCACTCAAGAGTACGAAGTAATATCAATAAGATGACCACCCCTCTTCATAAACCAATCAGGAATATTTCCAAGTTTCCATGATGGCGGCGGAGGGGCAATGCTGCATGCAGGCTCCTGCCTGGGGCTCAGGTGCTCCCATCTGCTTCCTTTTAACTTCTGCTCTTTCTCTGTTGATTTTTTTTTTCATTTTTCGTTTCTTTGGTGAATTTGTTGGTGATATTGGAGCAGCAGCAAGAGCAGGCCATGAGCGGAGTGGCAGAAGCCTCCTGGTGGCAGTGGGTGCAGCACCTCCTGGTGATTTGAGGCTGCACAGCAAGGGCATTGTTCCAGCACTCAGGATGGGCAGTGGCAACGATGGTGGTAAAGCTCCTCCAGCATTTGGGGGCAGCACCGGCAGTGCAAAAAATCAAGATGGTGGCTCTGGCAAGGTGATGTCTTGGAGGAAGGTGGTCAGAGCAAGACTCTTGGCACAGCGGCGGCCTGGCCTGGAAGCAGAGCCAGGGATTCCTGGTTGCAGCTGGCCCAGAACAGAGACTCCTGGAATTGGTGAGGTGGTAGCTGTAGTTGTGGCAACAGGGTATGCCTAGAATGTGGGTTCAGCATGGTACTTGACATCAGCAAGGTGACCCCAGAGGTGAAGAGATGGTTCTGAAAGAGTAGCAACTCCTATGTCGGTAGTTCTGGCACAGATGGCAGTGAGGCAGTGGAGGAGGGGGTCGCTAAGCAAGTGTTACTCACTGTTGAACTGGCTCACCACTCAAGAATCATGATGGAGGCAGCGGAATGAAGATGCACTCTCTTTCAGTTATGACATTTTACTCTTTTTATTTTTAAATTATTCAAAATGGCCTTGGATAATGGCAAAAGCCAAAGCTTTTTACTGTATTTTACTATGTTATTCACTGAGAAATCCAAGTGACAATAAATTATTCAAACCAAATATACTGTCCAGCCTATCAAAGACTAATTGTGCTCTGCTCTTACATTGGCAAGCCAATTAGAGTTGAGAGATACACAATGTCAGCATACAGGTACAACAGGCAATTACGAATGCAAATTGTATGTTGGTCGTTGTTGGACTGTGGCTAGAAGGAGGAAACTCTCACTCCAGATGTACAGATAACTGATGACACTGAGCCTATCGATGAAGGACTTATGCCTGAGACGTCAACTCTCCTGCTGCTCGGATACTGCCTGATCTGTTGTGCTTTTCCAGTGCCATACATTTTGACACTGCATATCTAGTACTGTGTTCAGTTTTAGTCTCCTTACACACTTGCTTTGGTGGAAATGCAGGAACGATTCACTCGGCTAATTCCTAGAATGAAGGTTTATCTCATGACGATTGTTGATCATGTTGGGCCTGTTTCTTATGACCTTAAAATCTTACCCACTCTGTATGTCGATCGTCACACCCCTTTGATGGACATTGTTTGAAGCATTGAACATTTGCAATTACATAAGAAGTTGAGTAAAGCACTTTTGGAACTTTAAATCCAATCAAATCTTGTAACATCTACCTTAAAACTATTGCACAGAGTAATGCCATTACTCCAATGCCTAATGATGATATCAATTATTAAAATTATCCTTTGTTAAGCTTACATAATTTTCTGAATTGTTGTGTGAAAGTGCCGTGGAGTTCTGTTACAGAGATACCCTGCAAATTGTTCACAAACCTAACATTTTCTCAAATAACATAATGTCCAAGGCTGAAGGAAGGTGAAATAAGTTTTGAAGTTACAGTTTCTGTTGGTGACCTGCTGCTATGCTTTTATGTAAAGAATAACTATGTGCATTAAAATATATATCAAGGCAAATTGTCAACAGCGTTCACAAGGAGACAATTTGACAGCAGACATCAAAGCCACCTCAGACAATGAACACAAGAACATGGGAAATAGAAGCAGGAATAGGTCAGAAGGCTCCTTGCATCTGCTCCCTTCATTGATAAGATCAAGGCTAATCTTGAATCACAATTCCTCTTTGATTCTCATACGTGACATATGTCCCAGAATTTAAAAATCCATGAATCTCAGTCATGAATAAACTCAAACTGAGCAACCTTGACTCTAATTCCAAAGGTTTATAACCCCAGAATGAATGAATAGTTTTTTATTAATATCTGTTGTTTTATTGAGATTTTCATTCATTCCTGTAAACCCAGGAGAGTAGAGACCCACCTACTTAAACTGTCACTCAGGACAACCTTTCCCATCTTACAGGTTAATCTAGTAAAATGTTCACTGCAGCAGGGCCAAGGCAAAATATATCCTTTCTTTGATAAAGAGATCAAAGCTGCACCCAGTACTCCAGATGTGATCTCACCAAAGTTACGTATAATTACAGCTTGAGTCTTGTACTGTTTTAATTCAATTTGCCTGCAATAAAGGCCAACACATTACTTGACCAAAAACAAAAAGTGCTGGAGATCACATTGGGTCAGGTAACATTCGTGGAGAGAAAGCAAGCTAATGTTTTGAGTCGAGATGACTCTTCATCATATTATGAAAGTGTGGGTGTACTATATCTTTAAGAGAGTAAAAGCTAGCAGTGACAGCTCAATGTTTGCTCGATAAGACACAATGTAACATATGCTCCAGCTACTGGGGTAGCTAGTTGCCTGGAAATAACAAAACAGAATTGAATTAGGCCAATCAGTTTAAATTAAACCCCCCAACATACCAAATTCCAATCAAGTTTGAATTGAGTATATTAACAATCTTAAAAGCCAATGATACAATCCAATGCTTTGGGGTATAAGCCTGGGGAAAATTGAACAGTTGGGAGGAAAACTGCCACCAGACCAACAGCTGTAGACTGCTAGTCAGAACTCTCTGAGAAGTACCTGTCTCGAGAAGGAGTTTGTACAGAGAAAAACCTCAGCACTGACCTGGAGAGCCAATCCACTGATGAAGATAAAGAGAAGATTCGACTGCTGACTACTTTAAAATTTGGATGCTTCTGTAAATCTTAATTGGGAGATTTTATTGGACTAGATTTATAGAAGGGAAGGTAAAAGGTAGATTAGAGGAAGGAATTGTAAATAGTTGTTAGCTAATTATTCTCAGTTATGCTTTAAGAAATAAAGTTGTTAATTTTTACTTGACATAGTTTTTGGCCATTCAAATTTTACAGATTACAGCAATGGGATAAACCTTTTCTGTGTTGCTTGTTTTAAATTAAGCAGGAGGGTTTACCCCGTGTCATAATCAGATGAAGAGTCAACTAGACTCTAAACATTTGCTTGCTTTCTCTCTGTGGATGCTTCCTGATCCTCTATGATCATCAAAATAGACAGGTGGGAGGCTGGAAGAACTCAGCAAGCCAGGCAGCAGCAGGAGGTGGAGAAGTCAACATTTCGGTTGTAACCCTTCTTCAGGACTTGTTCCTGGCTTGCTGTGTTCTTCCAGCCTCCTGCCTGTCTATTTTGGAAACCAGCATCTGCAGGGTTTTTTTTGTCTCTAACAAAGTTTGTTCCACTGCAAAGTCTGTTAAAAGGATGCCCTCTGTGATCTCCAGCATTTTTTGTTTTCAGTTCAGATTCCAGCATCTGCAGTAAGTTGCGTTTGCAAGTTACTTGTCTTCTTAATTACTTGTTGTTATTTGCATGCTAACTTTTAATGTTTTTTGAACGAGGTCGCTGAAATCTCTCAGAAATTTAGAAGCTTTTTTTTAACCATACTCACCCTCAAAAAATAAATAATCTCACATTTCACTCCAGCACCTTATTGCCCTTCACTTATACTTCCAACATCCCTTTGCAGCTTCTTCATACCATCCTCACAATTTATGAGCCCACTCTGTGCAGATTACAGAGATTTCAAAATTAGATTGTCACAGTTAACTTTAACCATGAGCTTGTAGTCATAAAGTTTGTTTTAATTAACTTAACGGGAAATGAAACTGAGATCTCCACCATTATCTGACTAATTGCCCTTAGTTCTCTCTTACTCTCGTCTGCCTTCCACATTTTGGTTCACGATTAGCAACTAATTAACAAATTGTATTTATGCGAAGAGATTTAACAATAGTCACTGCCTAATGGTTCTGCAATGGATTGCAACACCGTTAGTGTGGATTTCCAGCGCTGAAAAATGACGATGTCTTTCAAAATCAGTTTGAGTGGATTTTTGCTGACACCCAAACAGTCAGGAAAAAGCAGCAAAACCATACAACTTTTCTACACTTTATTTCGAACAAATCAAAGACCGGGACCTACATACAGAGTCAATATTAAAAGTAAAATACTCTGAAATATTTTAATTCAAATCTATTATTGAAAAGAGCTTTAATTAATGATATGACAGAATTCCACGATTATAAAATTAATTTGTTCAGTGTTCATCAAATTTTATTAATTGTATGCACTTAAAAAGCATGATTAGACCTGAATGAATACATGTAAGTTTATTAGGGTCTTTGAAAAACAACGCAACAATACAATAGTTGAAATTTTTGATAATATCATAACTGGCTGCTTTTGAGAATTGGGGGCAGTTTTGGGGGATGTTTGTCCACACCACAGTCTATTTATGAGCAGTGAGTAACAGAATGCAATTTCAAGGTTTCTATGCTAGGTTGCACATGCTTGGCATCCTAAAGTTGTGGTCAGGTTCAGACTGGGAATGTTGACAGTTCCCCATCAACATTGACAACCTTTCAAATGTCACAAAATCTGGCCCATTGTAAAACTCTTAAATAATTCCAGAGTACTCGTCACGATAACTGTACACTGAAACTGTCCTGATAAAGTTTGGAATAAAGTTCATCAACACGTTTCTCAAATCATCGTGTAACTGGTTAATGGTTTGTGTTGTTTCCTTTGTACCAAGCGAGAACAGATACAGAATTTTCTTCAATAAAATTACATTATTACAAATTTTGTTCATGTGTTTCCGTTTCCGGCAAGAAATTCAAAGTGAGATATTATGAGATGTTAAATGTAATTAAAAAGAGTGGATTGAATATTGTATTTATCCATTATTGCCAAAGTTAAAATATACCAAATTCACTTTTCATAATGCAGGAGCAACTGAAGTAAATGTGACAAAGTAATGTGATTCATAAAATATGCCTGATTGATCTAGTACAACTCTGCTTGATAAGAATAATTTGCAAAGCTAATTAATTTAGAAGGCACTGCAGACATAAAAGACATATTTTTATGTAAACATGCACACTTTTAAAAATTAATTTTCACAGGTTTTTGTCCAATTTGTATTTCACAAATGACCTGTGCAAATATATGCTAATGTTTAAGTTCAAAACCCTGGCTGCAGGGTTCTGTGTCTAACAAATCAATAATTTACAAAGTTGGCATAGGAGTGGCAATGAGGATTGAATCTGTGCCCTATGCTTCCAGTGCAGACAACAAGTGAATTTCAGGTAGTTTTCCTACAAAGCTATGGTTGCATTCCTGCAAAACCTTGCTAAATTGCTTCATAGAAATAATGGGGCCTGTGGGAAAAGTAGAGTTCGGGACAGATCAGCAAAAAGTATCACTCATGATCACTCAAAAATCACCCAAAAGCCTAAGTATGAGACAACCTGAATGAAAGTTTAAATCATATTTATTAATGATACAAAAGTACACTTAGCACATCATATTGAAAAAAATATTGTTCATGCAAGGACAGAGGGTCATCATCATCAGAACCTTCAGGTGAAGTTGTGGTAATGGGGGTGGATGGCTTTGATTGATTGTCTTCTGACTGTTTCCTGGAGGTTGGGTTAAAGAAGACATTCAGTTTTTGCTGATTTGCCCTTTTTCTTCTGTCACGAAGAAGCTGGTTGTAGGGTGCCAAATGATATCTTATTGAATGAATTGCTGCCTTGCTGTGTTCTGTGTGTAATCAATGTCCTGTAAGTGCTGCAACTGCCTCTCAATTTCCCTGAGGATAGAAGACAAAAGAAAAGTGGAAAGCTCTTGTGGTGCTTCATTTTGGAATTCATCTTTTTCATCTCCAGCTTCCACTTCCCCCTCAGCGACAAGCTGTTGTAGACCAGCTGTAGAGAGGTCTTCACAGAGGGACTGAAACAGTTCTTCAGTATCCTCACTTTCCACTTCTTCAAAGCCAACCTGCTTTGTAAGGGCAACTCAATACTCTTTTGATTTTTGGGAGCTCCTCTGACGGTTCACTTCCTTTAATTCCTGAAGAAGGGCTTATGCCCGAAACGTCGATTCTCCTGCTCCTCGGATGCTGCCTGACCTGCTGCGCTTTTCCAGCAACACATTTTTAAGCTCACTTCCTTTAATATCTTGGAAAAAAATCCGGGAGAAGCTGTAACCAAACTGCACGCAGGCAGTCCTTACTGACATCACCCCAGACCTCCACAATAATGTCAATAGCATTCTTGTTATTGAAGCTCTTCCAAAATTGAAGAACACTGTCCTCATTATCACCCTCAGTAGCTGCAATCAGCCTCTTTAAAAGCTGACATTGCCGCCTGCTCCATTGGTTCAATGAGAGAGGTTGTGTTTGGAGGTTGAAATAGCACTTTGATGTTTTCAGAAAGCTCACCAATGGTGGCAGGCTGGCTTGGCGCATTATCCTAGATGAGGAGAGCCTTGAAACCCAAGCTTTTTTGCCTGCAATATTGTTTAAAACATCTTCCAAAAGATCAACAACAAGGTCAGAGAAAATTTGCCTCGTCTTTCGACCTTTTTTTCTTGAACTGAAGTAGATGTCTAGAGGAGACTTGAGGTAACACTGCAGATTGGCAGAGTGGTACACAAACACAGGCTTAAGTTTTAAGTCTCCACTGGCATTGGCACCCAGCAGCACAGTCATATGATCCTTTGCAACCTTAAAGCCTGGAGCATGTGCTTCACTCTTAAAAATGTAAGTTCTTGCTGGCATTTGCTTCCAGTATAAACCTGTCTCATCCAAATTGAAGATTTGATCTAAGATGTAGCCTTCTTCGTCAGTATTGTTTTGACTATGGGAGAGAATGCCAGTGCACGCTCCTCGTCAGCACAGACAGGTTCACCAGTTAACTTTATGCTACGGAATGCATAGCCATTCTTAAAACCACCCATTACTAGCAATAAAGGCAGCCACTCCTGCAGGATTTTGAACTTTTTTCTTTAGACCTTCTTAAATGGATAAGAATTTCCCTTTTATGGTGAGAAAGTTTGTCTCAGATCACTTTTTTTGTTGATCTTCCATTCAAACATTTAAAATGGCTCCATCTCCTCAAGTTGCTTTGGCTATGACCTCACAGGTTTGCTGACACTCAGACTTGTTCCAGCAGTACACTTGCTTTAATCTGTTCAGCGTTGTCCCTAATGGGTGCATAAGGTAGACTCCCTCATTCCCGTTAAGCAAGCTTTTTCATATATTCTCTCCTTCTGCTCACAATGCTTCTCTTCCAGTGTTAGAGTCTATCATTTGCATTCACCACCAACAATTTTATCACCAGGACGCTTCTTGCCAACATTCTTGTCACTATGCTCCTCCATTTTTTCAAAAAAAGGGATAAGCTAGGAGTAGTGTACCTTTCACAGGCAGCTGCTCAATGTGCCTCTCACAGAAAGCTGCTTTGTCAGCAGCTGACACTGGAGCAAGCACAGAACGTAGGGAGACTTTGGCATGGATGTCGGCGCACGTGCAGAACGAAGCGTGCGAAACAATCACTGCTGGAATCGCGCTATTGCGAACAGCAGTAAGCGTTCTCGAAACTCTCCTTCCCTAAATCCTCAGTGACATTATGAGCAAATCGTGCTGCCGGAACTCACATTGTCTAAGAATTACCTGTACACGTTAATTGGCATGATTATCACTGTGGTCACATGTAATGTGTTGTCAAGTGGTACTGTGACTCAGCGGTGGCTCCAGAATGATAAGAAATTAGCACAAGCTAAAGATTAAGTCACCATGTTGCTCAGACATGGCAGTATGTACAATAATGCAACCATCTTCAAGTAGCACATCAGTAACTTTGCTTATTTCCTGCATAAAAGATCCTTCCTGAAGGCTTTAATTGATGTTGGGATGGTGACTAGTCCAATGATCTTCTTGGATGAACACTCAAACCATTTACTGCAACATCTTCTGACAACCTGGCTAATAGATTGTTGGATTTGGAGCCTGTATGTAAGGAGTTGGAGTCTGTTAATTCTGAAGTTAATACTGACCTTCAGCTTCTCTGTTAGAATTTATTTTGTGGAATTATTCTGATCATCCACGGATAGACCAGAAGTGTTAATTCTGTGAAAACCCTCTTCATCAACATCAAGCAAGATTTTTAGAGCTGTTTTCCCAGCATGATCCTTCACTTGTCAGTAAAATAGAACATATATATTGATTGCATAGGTGTAACTTAGTCCATAAGGAAATATCATCTATTTCTCTTTTGTTTTAGAAGTGTTTGTTTATTTATCTGACTGGTTTTGTTTTCCTATTGCTTATCCCCTTTCTGTTCCCGTTAATTTTTCTTGTTGCTGCTACTTCACTGTTCTTGGTGCCTTTAGAAACACAGGTGTAAGAACAACAGTCTTAAAATTACAGCCCCGTATCGCAGTTCTATGTCAGACACTATCCATTACAGGGTACCAAATAAACAAAAAGATAGGCATCATTGTGTCATCAACAATTTGTGTTGCTAAATTGTCAAACAGTGGGAAATTTGGCAAAATAATCCATCACAGCGATGTAATCTGCTCCATGCACTGTGAAAAAGGTTTGTTGTTACTTCTGTCCAATGTGTGAATGGAGCAGTGTGTGAGTATACAGACATCCTCCACTTCTGGGTTGATACATTTAACATGCTTCACATGCATTTAAGTCCATAAGTATCCTAATTGATGGAATTCCCACCAAATATGTGGTGCTGAGTAGACATGGGCTCCTTTGTATTTCTGCAAGGAAAGCAAATAGTGAAGCCAAATGAGATCTGAACAATGACAAATCTTCCTCCTGGAGAAAATCACTTTTTAAAGTGTTTAAAAATAATATATTGTCTTTTAGCAAAATAAGAGATTTTAAAATAATTTAGCTGCTGTTTTCTATAAAAAAATTAAAATGCAGCTGTTGAGAATTGTCTTTTGTTGAGAGAGACAGAGAATTGACTGGCACAGGTTTGTAACTTTTGCTTTCAATACCACTAACAACTTCAGATCTTTTATTTTTAAGGAAGGACACTGTTCAAAATTCCTTCAACTCAAGTGAATATGGGAAGTAAGTTTTGTGATTTATATATTTGTTAATATCATTTATTTTAGAGTTTGGATTTTGAACTGGTGGCATTGGAATTTTGGCCTTTGGGGAGAGTTTAATATTAAGCTTGTCAGTCTTTCTGAGCCAAAACAAAAACTGCAGATGCTGGAATCCAAGGTAGACAAGCAGGACACTGGAAGAACACAGCAAGCCAGGCAGCATCAGGATGTGGAGAAGTCAATGTTTCGGGTGTAACCCTATCCCATGACTTGGGGTGGGTGTAAGGGGAGCTGCAGATAAAGTGGGGTGAGGTGTGGTGTGGTAGGGATATGTGAACGCAGGTAGAGGGTATGACCTGGTTGGTCGATGAGAGGAATGAATCCGATCGGTGGCTGGAAGGAAGAGACGGTCAGCAGGATGGACTGTAGGAGGAGGGGCTGGAAAGGGAGTCGGGTGATGGGAAGGGATTGAATTGAAAGATTCAACAGATATTTATTATAGTCAAAAAGTGTGGTGGGAAAAGCACAGCAGGTTACGGATCATCCGAGGAGCAGGAGAGTTGACATTTCAAGCATAAGCTCTGCATCAATAATCAGAACTTCCACTCGAAACGTTGACTCTCTTGCCCTCGGATGCTGCCTGACTGGCTGTAGTTTTCCAGCGTCACACCTTTTGACTTTGATCTCCAGCATCTGCAGTCCTCACTTTCTCGTAGACATTTATTATGGCTGGCTGTTCTACACAGACTTCTTGCTACTAAATGTGTATTCAGCTGTGTGTAGCTGAGAAACAATATTAGCTATTGCATTGAGATCCGAAATCATAGTGTAGGTGTCAAATTGGCAATAAATGCTAATGGGTGTCAAGACCTGCATATTGCTCAATGTGTGTATTTTAACTTTTTTTTCCAATTTTGTTCACAATGTAATTCATGTGTATGAATATAGAACAGGAGGGGTATCGGTAGATGTGGTATAATTTGACTGTTCTGAGGAAGGGTCACTGGACCTGAAACATTAACTGTTTTCTCTCCACAAATACTGCCAGACCTGCTGAGCTTTACCAGCAATTTCTGCTTTTCTTTCTGATTCCCAATACCTGCAGTTCTTTATTTTGTTTTTGTTTAACTGGATTTCAAAATAGCTTTCAATAAGGTATTGCACAAAAGATTACTATGCAAAGTAAAAGCTCGTGGTTTTGAGGAGAATAATATATTAGCATTGATAATTGACTGGTTTGCTAACAGGAAACATTCAGTAAAGATAAATAATTTCTTTAGAGGTTTGGGGCAGAAGAGATTGATAATTTAGAATCAGTATTGGGGCCTGAGTTTTTAGTGATCTATCTGACTGATTTGGATGAATGGGTCAAGAACAGCTAACTAACTTGAGGCCAGCAACTCATTTAAATAGCAATATCACTAGGGAGGCTGTGGCCGTTGTCAATATGGCACCCACGTAAGGCAATGGCCTAGTGACATTATCACTAGACTATTAATCTGGAAACTTGGCTAATGTTCTGGAGAGCCATGTCCAAATCCCAACATGGCTGGAATTTGAATTGTTAAGAATCTACCACTGACCATGAAACCATTGTCCATCTGGTTCACTAATGTTCTTCAGGGAAGGAAATCTGGCCTATATGTAACTTCAGAGTTTGACTCTTAACTGCCCTCTGAAGTGGTCTAGCAAGCCACTCAGCTGTTTCATTTGTGGCAAAGTCTCAATGAAGAAAGGAAACTAGATGGACCACCTGGCATTGACCAAAGCATCAGAAACAACAAGGCAAAAACAGCTCTGTCAATCCTGCAAAGCCCGTCTTACAAACATCTTGGAGCTAGTGCCAAAATTGGGATCTGACTCACAGATGAGTCAAGCAACAGTCTGTCATAGTCATACTCACAGAATACCTTCTGGACAATGTCCCAATCCCAACAGCAGGACAGACCCAGCAGAGGTAGCTGCATAATGGCATACAATCAGGAGGGAGTTGTCCTGAATATTAACTCTGAACCTTATGAAGACTCAGGGCTTCAGGTTAGACATGAATAAGGAAACCTCCTGCTGATTACCATTTATCACCTTCCCTCGGCTGGTAGGTCAGAGCCCTCCATGTTGAACAACACCTGAGGGAATCACTGAAGTGGCAAGGGCAGTTCCCATGATGGGAGATGTTCTCTCAGCATTTACCATGTCAAGCCCTTTAAGGATCTGACATGTTTCAAAGAGATCACATTTCATTCTTCTGAACTGCAATGAGTAGATTCCCAACCTGTTCAATTTTTGCTCATAAAACAATCCCTCTGTACCGGAGATCATTCTTGTGAAATTTCTCTAAACTACCTCCAATGAAGTAATATATTTTCTTAAATAATGGGACCAAAACTATTCACAGTATTCCAAGTGTGGTCTCACCAGCACCTTGTACAATTGCAGCAAGACTTCCCTACTCTTATACTCCAACCATTTGATATAAGGGCAACATTCCATTAGCCTTATTGATTACCTGTTACACCTGTTAACTAGCTCTTTATACTTTGTACACAAGTACCCCCAGTCTCTTTGCGTTGCAACTTTCTACAGCTTTTCTCCATTTAAATATGACCTGTCCAAACTAATCAACAAATTGAAGTAAAATGTATATCTACTTCAGGGCAGATCCACAGACAGACTGAGAACAAAAATCATTGAAGTTGTGATGCATGTAAATCAGCTCTGGCTTGAGACAAGTAATATCTGAAGACTCAAGTTCCTGCAAA
This sequence comes from Chiloscyllium punctatum, assembly GCF_047496795.1. NCBI lineage: Eukaryota > Metazoa > Chordata > Chondrichthyes > Orectolobiformes > Hemiscylliidae > Chiloscyllium > Chiloscyllium punctatum. Next base: position 75,517,683 of record NC_092760.1, read on the forward strand.
GAAAAAGTTCTTGCCCCGGTAGGGATGAGATTCTCCAAGAAAGAACGACAAACGTTTAGAACCCCTCCAGATCAGCAAAGACCTCCAGAGCTCAGACCATTAGTAGCATAATTCAAGACAAGTAAATCGAATATCCAATAAACAGCTATTCATCCAAGTCTGGAGGTAACTCATTCAAGGAGAATAGTGGAAACATTAAATATTCTGAAATTGTAAAATAATAACTTGGGGGAAATCAGGAAGTGGTAAATGTAATTAAATAAATAAATGTATACCAATGATAGATATTTAGGATAAACTTGGGGAGGGGTGTGTTTGACTTTGGGAGAATCTGAAAAGGTTCATGCAAGATGAAGAACAATAGGTAACTCTTATTGTCCAAAGTGGAGGAGGAACATTCGGGAAGACATTGGGCACCTTGAGAATTGCCATCAGGCAAAAAATGGAAACCGGAGGAAAACAGTGTACTGCTGCAGCAATGCTCTAACCACCCCTTCCCTTGACCACCACCTGCTTCAAGTGTAACAGAGCTGAAAATGTGTTGCTGGAAAAGCGCAGCAGGTCAGACAGTATCCAAGGAGCAGGAGAATCGATGTTTCGGGCATGAGCCCTTCTTCCTGAAACGTCGATTCTCCTGCTCCTTGGATGCTGCCTGACCTGCTGCGCTTTTCCAGCAACACATTTTCAGCTCTGATCTCCAGCATCTGCAGTCCTCACTTTCTCCTCAAGTGTAACAGAGCCTACGACAGCTATATCGGTCTGTACAGCCAGCTACAGACTCATCCTGAAAGTGGAAGAGGATCATTCTTGCCTGCGAGGGACCACTGATGATGATGATGAATGATGGGGATGGTGCTTTAAGAAGTTGATTTGAAAAATGGGAAGGTAATCCGGAGGATTGATTATTCTGTCTGAATATTTTCTCTTCAGATTATTAATGTAAAAGATAGTTGACTTGGACTGTCTTTGTTGACAGTTTCAGGTTTAAATTTAGTTATAAACTGATCAACCTTTAATGCCTTGCACTTCTTTTGTATGGAAGAAACATTTCTGATAGAGCAAGTATTCTTTCTCTTGCATTTTGAGCACAACATGACGTTGAACTCGTCTTCCATCATCTTCGCCTCTGTTCCCATTTCTTTGGGTAAGAGTCCTCTTCCTGTCCCATAGACCCCTTCACACAGCTCCATCTCTCTCCCTCCACCTGGTCGCCTCAATTTCTCTGCACCCCCACTCCCCCTCACCCAATCCAATCTGTCTCCCTCTGTGCACTTCAATTCAACTCAGGCTTTGTTATTAAGCCTGCCTATAAAGATGGTGCTGCTGTAGTTTGGTGTACTGACCTCAACATTGCAGAGGCTGAGCACCAGCTTTCAGATACCTCCTCTAATCTCCCAATTGACCATGACCCAACCATGGAACATCAGGCCATTGTATCAACTCCAGTTACTGACCTCATTTCATCTGGTAATCTCCCCTGCACTGGCTCCAAGCTGATAGACTCAACCTCGCTTCTACCTCCTTCTGAAAATCCACAAACAGGGTAGCCTGGGCAGACCCATTGTTTCTGCCTGCTCCTTCCCCACAGAACTCAAGTCTTCCTTCCTTGACTCAGTCTTTTCTCCCCTGGTCCAATCCCTGCCCATGTACATCCTTGATTCCTCTGATGCTTTACAACAGTTTCAGAGTTTCCAGTTTGCGGTCTCCAGCCACCTCGACTTTACCATGGATGCGCAATCCATCTACATGTCCACCCCCCCCCCCCCCCCCACCAGGCTGGTCTCAGGACTCTCTGCTTCTTCCTGGAGCAAAGGCCTGAACTGTCCCCATGCCCCACCACCCTCTCTGCTTAGTCGAGCTCATCCTCACCTTCAACAACTTCTCTCTTAACTCCTCTCTTTTTCTTCAGGTCAGAGGGGTGGCCATTGGTACATGCATGGGCCCCGGTCATTCCTGCCTCTTTGTGGGAGACATGGAACATTCCTTCTTCCAGCCCTATTCCTGCCCCTACCTACAGCTTTTTCTCCAATATATGGATAATATCATCAGTGCTGTTTCCCTCTCTCATCTGGCATTGGAAAAGTTCATCAATTTCACTTCCAATTTCCACACTGCATTCACACTGACATGGTCTATCTCCGACTCTTCCGTTCCCTTCCTCAACATCTCTGTTTCTATAAACAGGTCACTAATATCCACTATAAATGCACTGACTCTCACAGCTACCTTGAATATCCATCCTTGCACCCTGCTTCCTGTAAAGACTCCATTCCATTCTTCCTGTTCCTCCGTCTCAATCATATATTTTCTGATGAGGCCAACTTCAACAAGGGAGTCTCCGAACTGTCCACCTTCTTCCTCAGTCAAGCATTCTCCAGCACTATTATTGACAGAACCTTCAACTGGATCTGATCCATCTCCCATCCCCTTCACCCCCTCACTTGCATCTCACAACAGCATTAGAGATTCCCTTGTCTTTATCTACTTACCTATCAACATCCACATCCAAAAAAATCATCAGCCACCATTTCTGGCACCTCCAGCAAGATACCACCATCGGACACATATTCCCCTCTCTGCCTTTTTCTGTCTTCCACAGGGACCATTCTGTCCAGGACACCCTGATCCACTCTTTCTTCACTCCCAACAACTCCCTATAGCCCCATGACACATTCCCCAGCACCCAGCAAAAAGGTAACACCTGCCTAATTGCCTCCTCCCTTCTCAGTATCCAAGGGCCCAAACATACTTCCCAGGTGAAGCAGCACTTTACCTGCTCTTTACACAATTTAGTCTACCGCACTCACTGCTCACAATGTGGTCTCCTTTACATTGTAGGAATGATGTGTAGACTGGGTGACAGCTTTACTGAACATTTATGTTCTGACCACAAACATGACCTTGAGCTTTCGATCGCCTTCCACTTTAACACACCAACCTGTTCCCTGGCCAACATCTCTGACTCAGGCTGGCTGCAGTGCTCCAGCACAGCTCAGCACAAGCTGGAAGAACAGTATCTCATTTTCCGCTTGGGAACTCTGCAGCCTTCTGAACTTAATATGGAGTTCAACAGGTTTAGGACCTGAATCCTCCCATGTCATAACCCCCGACTTCACACACCAGGCCTTGTCATCACATAGTTTGCCATTACACACTACCTATTGTTAGCCACAAACAGTCTCAATTAACAGCTATTCACCCTGTGAGCCAGATTGTTTTCCATTATTTTGCTGGTCTAACTGTTCTTCTCTTACTTTGTGCTCTATTCCCACTAATTGCTTACTCCTTACCCCTAGCCCCGCACCCTATCTTCTGCAGATAGACCAACAGTTCTCTGGCCACTATCAGTTCTGAGGAAGGATCACCAGACCTGAACTGTTAACATTGATTGCTCTTCACAGATGCTGCCAGACCTGCTGAGCTTTTCTGGCCATTTCTGTTTATCTTTCCTCTGTCGTATTTTGAATCTTTGCTTGTCCCTTGGGAGAGAAACCTAAGGATATGTCCTCCCTCCCAACAGTACTTGTCGAAATTAAGACGCATTGTTATGGCTTGTAAATCATTGCAGAGATCGAATAAACTATATCCTGTTTATTCAACAAGCCTCTTCTTATTAGACTAGAAGGTGACCACCCTTGCACATGTGGGCCATATAAGTCCTGAAAGAATCTACATTTTAAGATGCAGGTCGTAGAACACACAAGGGGGGGTGATTTCTGAAGAAGAGATTTTGTTCTGACCAAGTGAGAAGAGATGAAGTGCCTGTCTCTCGACATGTTTCTCTATTGAACACAATAAAGGTTTAAGTTCTCTTTTGCACAAGGTTTCACCTGTTTCCATTTAAAACATAATGAACTGTTTTTGATGCAAGCAACGGGGAGTCAATCACTTGTTTTTCTTGAGTAAATTATAGTGCAAAATCCAAGCAAATTAATAAAAATATAACATCAATCATGCAAATTTTGCATACACTCATACATACAAAGTTAAAAGGAGATACTATATTGTACCAAAGGATGGTAAAAGAATTTAAAGTTTAGATTATTTTTGGTCCTTGAAACCTAAGTTTGTTTACTTGAGACCAAGATTGCTCCATTGATTTCTTGGAAGCAGTCAGCAAGACCAGATGTTGTAGCTATTTTTAAAGTTTTCAGTTCCTAATGTTTCTTCTATGGTTGTTTCATTGGAAACTGGGTCAATTTCTTTTAGAGAGAGAGAGAAAGCAAGACGGAGCGAAGGAGGCGAATGGAGACTGCACTATCCCTTTTAATAATCTCCCAAAGCTTCAGCAATCTTCCAAGGCTCACAAAGTCCTTTGAAATATTAGTACCAGGGTTTATTTTCAAGAAGTCCCTTTGGGTGGGTTCATCTGTGAAGGGCATGGTGTCAGTCTCCAGTATCTTATATTTGTTTTGTCACTCTGAGACTGCAATAGCAAGTCTCTCTTTTCAATTGTCATCACACTCAATCGATGGTGATTATCTTGTTTTCTCATTTGGACTGCTGTGGTACCATGGTATAAGCAGCTACTAATAGTAACATATTGTGTGAAGGACCAAAGTATATTGCATCCTATAGCGAAGTAATGTACTAAAGTATAGTCACATGACACATCGCAAAATGGAATTTTAAGTATATAGGCATTAAGATTAGATTATTTACAGTGTGGAAACAGGCCCTTTGGCCCAACAAGTCCACACCGACCTGCCAAAGCGCAACCCACCCAGACTCATTCCCCTACATTTACCCCTTCACCTAACACTACGGGCAATTTAGCCTGGCCAATTCACCTAACCTGCACATTTTTGGACCGTGGGAGGAAACCAGAACACCCAGAGGAAACCCACGCAGACACGGGGAGAATGTGCAAACTCCACACAGACAGTCGCCTTGAACCCAGGTCTCTGGCGCTGTGAGGCAGCAGTGCTAACCACTGTGCCACGTGCCACCCATAATTAACTGCATTCATGTGGATATTCAGTCTAAGGTTATAGGAAGATTTTGCTTCCTATTAGCAGATAAGTGCTGTCTGGAATGTGGTGATGTAAGATGTATTGTGAAGGCCCAAGGATAATTCATAACAGGGTCTGGTAAACATCATAAGATCATGGGAGGATTGCGCAGCAACATGATAAATCTGACTGGATGTGTATGTAATCAATCGATAACATGATGGGTTTATGACAGCCAAGGTGGGCTAAAAGTAAAGGTATAAAAAGTGTCGGTTTTTCTTTGTTCAGTGGAGAGGTTGTCTGGTCTTCCCAGAACTGGATCCCCATGTTATAAACAACGAGCCTTTGATGATTGGTATGAACATGGGTGTTCGGTGACTCTTTGATTGTTTAACTTCTCCTTTCGCCACTTTGAGGTGGCTTTCTATTTTTAAGCAGATTACCTTGTCTCAACTAAATTTGCAATAGTTCTGAACACCTGAAAGTTTAAGAAAAAGCATATCTTCAGAAAAAAGGATATAACCTTATGTCAGATTTCACAGAAAGAAAATTCTGCTCATCTCTGTTTTAAAAGTAAAATCTCTTATTGTTTAACTGTATGTAACTAAATGTCTTATGAAATAGCATGCAAAATTCAATTTCTCAAAAGTTATTTGAAACGCATACTTCAAGATATATCAAAGTTAACTTTCTGTATTGTCATTACTTGTAAGGATGAATGTGAAATAATTATGCTCAATTTGACAACACACTTGTTGTCCAAAATGTTTACCTTGTATTTCTTTGTGATGGAATGTTCATTCGAAGACTTTTGAAAGGTGTAGAGATTAATTGCTCTCTAATAGATAACCGCGGAACCAGGCATGTTTTCCATTTACGATGGTAAGCACATTTTGAAGTTCTGACTTCCAGGTAACTGAGTTATATCGAGAGCATTCAGCTGAAACTATAACAAATGGACAATTAATTTTAATTACACACAAATTGCTAATTAATGCTGCAGGTCCAAAACAGAATTTCCTTGATTTTTACAGAAAACTTATTTGAACTGAATTTGTACTTGAGTATTTTATTTTGGAAAAAGAAACTTACTTGACAGCAAAAATTCTGACAAGCAGACAATTAATATCCTAAGGTATAAGTGTTATGCTCAAAATTTCTAGTAGAATATATGTCAGACTGTGGGGAATTATGGCACTAAATTTGGAATTGCATTTCTGATGAAAACATATTTTAGTTCTTGCATCACGGTCAGGGAATTTTCAAACTGAATTTCCAACCTTTCTCAAGTAGACATGCTAAATTCTGGTATATTGGCTACATCAAATAATGTTCCTGTCCTTAAAAGAGATGCATGCCTATGAATGACAAAATAATAAGAGAAAAAGCTACTGTTCCAGAAATTCTACTGATTACATCAGAATTGCACTTGACTGCAATTCTCCTTTCTTCTTCACCTTCAGTTCTTTGCCTGAATGCAGATCAGTCCCACAGCTCCATGGTCCCCAGCACAATTAGGGAATGGAGCCAAGACTCAAAACCAGCCCGTCCAGAAAGCAGATTGACCCCCACGCTGGTGACATCTATTTCATCCACACAGGTAATCCTGCCAACTGAACCAATCCTGCTGTTGTTATGTTCCAGTGCTCTTCTGTGCCTAAACTGAGAGGAGCAGGAACATCAGTGATTCATGGTTGAATGTTGGTGTTTTGAAACTCTGAGATCAAATTGATTCTTGTCTTAGTGTTTTGAGATCCTAGAAAAACAGACTTAATTGCCTTAGGAAAACAGTCATCAATAGGTATCAGAATAAACTGGTCTGTGTCTGACACACAAAATGTATGATGTAAGGGCACTAATGTTGAGGTACTTGGAAGGGGACAACACCATCAATATGGCATAGTGTCACTTTGGAATCTCAATCTACTTGTTCATGCTGGAGTTCAGTTACTCATGGTGTACCAGCAAGGATCTGTTTTAGGGCCACTGCTGTTTCTCATTTTTATAAATGACCAAAATAAGGGCATAGAAGGATGGGTTAGTAAATTTGCAGATGACACAAGGGTTGGTGGAGTTGTAGATAGTGCTGAAGGAATTTGCAGGTTACAAAGGGACACAGGTCAGTTGCAGAGGTGAGCTAAGAGGTGGTAAATGGAGTTTAATGCATAAAAGTGCGAGGTGAGTCACTTTGGAAGGAGCAACAGGAATACAGAGTACCGGGCTAATGGTAAGATTTTTGGTAGTGTGGATGAGCAGAGAGATCTCGGTGTCCATGTACATAGATCCCTGAAAGTTGTCACCCAGGTTGATTGGGTTGTTAAGAAGGCATACAGTGTGTTAACTTTTATTGGCAGAGGGAATGAGTTTTGGAGCCACAAGGTCATGCTGCAACTGTACAAAACTCTGGTGCAGCTGCACTTGGAGTATTGTGTGCAGTTCTGGTCACCGCATTACAGAAGGGATGTGGAAGCTTTGGAAAGAGTTCAGAGGAGATTTACTGGGCTGTTGCCTGGTATGGAGGGAAAGTCTTGCAAGGAAAGGTTGAGGGACTTGAGGCTGCCTTCGTTAGAGAGAAGAAAGTTGAGAAGTGACTTAATTGAGACATATAAAATAATAAGAGGATTAGATGGGGTGGACAGTCAGAGCCTTTGGCTCAGATCGTGATGGCTAGCTCAAGGGGACATAGCTTTAAATTGAGGGGTGGTAGATATCGGACAGATATCAGAGGTCGTTTTTTTATTTAGAGAGTAGTAGAGGCATGGAACACATTACCTGCAAAAGTAGTAGACTCACCAACTTTAAGGGCATTTAAATGGTCATTGGATAAACATATGGATGAAAATGGAATATTGTAGGATAGATGGGCTTCAGATTGGTTTCACAGGCTGGTGTAACATCGAGGGCCAAAGAGCCTGTAGTACGCTGTAATGTTCTATGTTCTATGTTTATTGATGAGAAAGAGTGCTGACCTGATGGCATCAATTATATTTCGCAAACGAAGTCATTTTGTCTTAGTACTCTTTAAAGTCACTGAAAATTTGGAAGTATTTTATTTACTTGCTCTTTGCCACATGATTCATCGCCCCATCCCCAGCCCCATGCTTTTCTTCACATACCTTTTGCTTTCTGCCACATTGTGCTTGCCATCATTTCTTTGCTCACTTTTCCTGCAGCTGACTGAATTCCCTAATGATACTGAACAACTGCAGACAGAGATGACAATTGAAGTGAAACCCACAAAGCTATGATATTCTCCTCAATCAAGTTGCACATGACTTAAATACTTATAAATGCAGTTTATTTGCTTCATTAAATCTGGATTGATAGCAAAAGGATCATAGACTTAAAATTTATACCGTGCAATACAGAATTTTGATTTTAATGTATATTTATTGACCTCTTTATCACATTTGCTCATTTTACTGATTCAACTTTGCTATAATCATGCAATTTGGAATAACCCCTTTCCCAAGGTCCTGAGGCAGCCTCTGCTACATAACAACAGAACACAACGAGTGGAAAAAGGCAACGTCATTGAGTGCAGTAGGTTAACAAAGTTAGAGTTCACTAGCTTTCCATTTCATGTTGCTTTCTTTCTCTCTGCTGGCCCACCAGAATGGATTCCCACATAAATAACTGTAGTTTTTCATAGTTCTCACAATTGTGACAAACGTTGGATCGAAATCTGAGTAACAATAAATTTATATTAAACATATATATTCACCAAAATAAATAAATATTCACCAAGTCCTGGACCAGAAAGTCATATAGTCATGAGAGAGATTATATCTATTAATATACAGGAACCTTTCTTAGTTGTTCATTCATGGGATGTGAGAATTCATGGGATTGGTTGGGCTAGCATTTATTGCCTATCCCTCTTTGACCTTGAGAAGGTCGAGGTGAACTGACTTCTTGAATTGCTACTGTCTATTTGGTATAGGTTTGCCCACAACGCTGTTGGGGAAGTAGTTCTGGAACTTTGACTCAGCAGTACTGAAAAATCAACAATATATTTCCAAATCTGGATGGTGAGTGGCTTAGGGGGGGTATTTGCATGTTGTGGGTGCTCCCATGTATCTGCTGCACTTGTCCTCCTAAGTGGTAGCAGTCATTCAACACCACTGCCCCACTCCTTGTGCCATCATCATGTTGGATTGGGCTTCCTGGCAGGTACCAATGTGAAATATGTTTTGAAAAGTTTATGTTCAAATAAAAGCCTTATGGTTATTATGAGATTTTTTTCTGAGATTGAATTCCCTTGGGTTGACTCATTAAATGATAAACTCACTGAGTAATACAAGGCAATGCAAAGCCCTAAAGTACGGCAAGCAACTGTGCTGGTGCCAACAGAAACATAATTGATCAGACGATTGCAATTCCAGAGGATGGTCCCTTGGGTGATCATCCACAATTGTAATTGTTTGCTCCAGGTAGCATCACTTTTATCATCATTCAGAAACTGCTATTAACACCATGTGAGCAATAGGAAACGCAGAAGAAGGAGTAGTATTTGTACGAAGAGGAAATCAAGAACCAGTACAGATCACCAAAGCCCCGAGATGCCAAAACTATCAATGAGCATCTTATCAAATAACACGTGCTCGAATCAATCTCTACACCAACTGCTCCTTAGTCTTTATCACTCCTGGCCTTACTCTGCCATCTGATTAGCTTCACTCAGTCCAGTATTCCAGGTTTGGTCCTTGCTTTATTTTGAATATAAGCACCAACATCCACAGCAAAAATACAATTGCCAATCAATTCAGTTCTACTTCTATCTGATCATTATCAGAAATAAACGAGGATCACCCTTTTGTATGGGGCCTTGAGTGCTTGATTTCTGCTGTATTTATCCTGCTCCCCAGTAGTTAGAGTTTGGGAGATTGGAGGTGTATAAAGGCACTTGAGTTGTTCATGGTGAGCAACCACCAACTGCTGTGAGCATTGGAGGCTTGCCTGCAGACAGCAGTTTCTCTCTGTAGGCACAAACAGCCTGAGTCAGCTGGCATTAAATGAGCTGGCAGCAGATGAACAGGCATGCTGTCATACTGTAGTGATTAAATTGATTTTGCCTGTTATAGCCAGTTCCTGATCAGTAACTATACTTTAAAATGTACTATACTGCTTTTCTAACAGCCATACAGTGTCTGTTGTAAAAACGTCTCGCTTTGTTACTTACTTCAAATATCAACTCTTTTTCATTGTTGCACAATGTCCAAAACTACCCCATTGTGAGTTAACCTGGCTTTCTAATAGCCTAACCATAACAGTAAATGCTGCTAAAATACATTAATATATCAGTTCACATTTTATGGACAGGCTATTAATGTCTTGAACCTTTTATTATCTGATGTTCACTTGCTAATGGATGATTAATGGTGTAGGGTGCAAGACATGAGGGTTTCATTCTACCTTCATTACAATGTTGAACCATAACTAAGAATATATTTTAAACCTTCTCATTTAAAAAAAGACTGTCTTGGCCTAAATTGGCTTTGTCACCAATATACTGAAAAGACAGACCAGAAGCTCAGCATAACGTCTTTCCATACCTCTTAAAAGCATCACAGAACATTTCATATTTATTTGGATTGGGGTGAAATGTTTTGCAGACAAAATGTTGAAGCCATTTTATGATCATGAAATGCTTTGATCATAAGAGCAAAATGCGTAGGAGCCATTTGGCACATCAATGAGATCATAGGCGATCTGATAATCCTCATCTCCTTAATCACAGCACTGAGGGGAAGAGAATTATTTGTCAGAATACCAGAAAACTGGAATCATGTAAGATCTACACTCTTGACAGTGAAAAGCAACAACTTTATAAGGTATAACTACATACAGAGAATAGTGAGAGAGACCATCTTATCTGGAACCTAACAGACCCAATGTCCCTCCATGTGATCTGACATTACAATGACATTGCTTTCTTTTGCATATGGTCAGCAAAATCATTAAAGTAAAGTTAAAATTACCTTTAATTCTCTCTTCCCTTGTCATTAATCTCTAAAAATGTTCCTTTGCCTCTCTTGTAGAATTTGTAGGTTGTATGTAATTGCTCATCATTTTTATTTGGAAGCGGATGAATTGAATGATGGGTTGATCTTTGGGCTGTGACACTTACAAAGACTTAAATATGGCAGGAGTGAAGACCAATTAATGAGAAACATTTTCAAGGAACAACACTTCAAAGCTCAAATGATCACAGCCTCTAGAAAAGCAAGACAAGGAACTGAAAGTCTCACCCTGTGTTACTTCTGCTTTGCTTTCTCGTTTGGGGTCGAATCTATTAGATGCAAAGAGGAATGAAGGGCATACTGAAGATAAATCTAAGGATGAGAGATGAGGAAATGAAGACTGCTGCTGCTACTTCTAGGGACATTTCTCTTTCTATAATTAGTGATGTCACTTTGACACTTGCTGCAGCCTTTGGTTATGGAAGAGCAGATAATGACCTATTAGAGAAAATGACAAAAGAATAAAGATCTGGACAAGGAGCTAGAAGAAACTCCGATGCAGCACTCGGATCTGGAGATCAAAGGTCAACCTTATTTTGCATGTGATGTCTGTTTGTAATTTTCTGGGAACCAGGAATTATGCACATGGGAAGCACAGGTAATAGTCCAAGTCAACACATGCCACTTTATTTTCAAAGTTCACACCTCCTGGCTCTAGACTGTGTCCCTGACTCTGCGCCTTTTGAGTCACCTGACCAGCTCCCTTAAAGGGGCAGCACCCCAACGACATACATAACAATCGCCATCCTTAACTGACCCTGTCCAGGTTTTCCCTTTTAAAGATGAGGTCCTCACTCATTAACGGAGGGAAAATGTTTCCTTCAACTAATTCTTCACTGCAAATCTTGGAGTTCTGAATATTCCTGACTCTCCAAAACTGAACTTCAAAAAGTGCTGCCCACTGTCATTAATTTCAGTCCAGGGCCATATCCTGGATTCAAAGGCAATCCAGGAACAGCTGAAAAGGCTGCTGGGTTCTGAGATGGGCTAGGCAGAAATCCAAAACATAGAATAAAGAATTAAGATATAAAATGTTCATCCAATTTTCATCTCTCAAGCCCCTCTTTAATTCCTCTTGCCCTATCCAAGGTAAGACATGCCAATTTATGATATCTTTCCATATTCCATAAGCCTTCATATCCTCTGTGCAACACAATGCCTCTTTATCCATTCTTTGTGACACCTCTTACCCCTCGTGCCAACCTAGGTATTCAATCTATACCCCATGGTCCCTCACAACTCCATCTCAACTCAGTGCCTGCTTTCATCCAATATTATTTCTTCTATCATCTACAATGCCAACTCATTGAACACCCATAAATACAATGCATGCAAGAGAAAAACAAGTTCTATTGGCTGTTATTCTATATTGCAGACTGACTCCACTATCGCAAAAATTACTCTCACTCACAAAAACTAATTGACAGGTCTTGAGAGCTTTCAAGTTTCTTGATATGTTTTGACAAGTTTTACACCTTTGAGAGACCTCAAAAGATTTGACACTTCTTGACAAGTCTTGACAGTGCTATAGAGTTTTGATACTTTATAATATATCTTGACAGTCCTTTGTAAGTCTTGACACTTCTTGACAATTCTTGAAAGAGTTCAATCATCTTTAATGAGTTTTACAGATCCAAGGGATTTATGCATCTATTGAGCACATCTTCTCTACAGTTAAATGACTCCCAAGCCCTCTTCCCAAATTGTAACAACCCTTCTCCTCCCCTAAAGATACTTGACCCCACCACCAGGTGGTTTCTAATGATATCCATAGATGTGCCTCAACTTGACAAAGGGAAATCCTGCCTATCCAAAAAAATACATTGAGAAAAAATCTGCTATGAGATAGACTGTTCTTTTCTCTCTGACTTCCATTCAGCAAGGTAACTAAAATGCGATCTAAATGAAGATAATTGACTTTTTAAATAACCAGCTACCTTCAGGAACTGTGTTTGTGTGAAGCCTGAGTTGACTCCATTCCTGGCCCTTCAGTAATGGAAAGTGCCACTTTGCCATTTCCATCACACTGATGCTGTGCTCCGAAGAGCCACAAACCTAGATCTATGAGTTGGTTTTCTATAGCTAGGCCTGAAATAAAAACTCCTTAGATTTATGGTAAATTACTATCTAAATAACATTTATCAGCTTTAAAAGATACTTTTTTTACAGTAAGAAAGATACAAATCATGAAGAATGATTTGTCAATTATAGCTCAATAATGAATGAACATGTTTGTATAACATTGCTATGCTCACTTCTCTAATGCAAGTATTTACTTAAACTAGGAAAACAACTAAGTGAAGGACTAAATTTCCATTGCTTGCCACAATAATACCTGCTTTCTAAGGTTAAATTTTGTGAAGTTGTACATATGAAACTCACAATCGATCAGCTTGTTCAGAAGCTATACTTTTGTTCTGGAAGCACATGTAAGACCAGAGGACACAGGAACAGAAATAGGTCAATCAGACCCTTGAGCCAATTTAGTTCTAAATGTCCCTAGGTTGATATCAACACAAGCAATTGACAGGCTTCTACATTCTGCTACAGACAGTTTTGATAAATATGGAAAAAAAAAGAATAAATGCATCATATGAATTTCTAGATATAATGTTTGCCTTCTTTATGAATTTGATGTGGAATTTTGCATGCATTCTTATCTCCAGTCTTTTTGAATAAACTGCTGTCTGAAATGAAAATGCTGATGAAAGATATCTTTTTGGTGCAAGCACTAATTCTTCACCGTAGACTTATGACCTTGAAAATGTTATTTCAGAAGGAAATGCTCCCACAGATCAATTTACTGGAAATGGGCACTGGCTGTTAGAGAAAAATCATTTTGTTTCTGCGCATGCTCATGGAGTCATAGAGATGTACAGCACGAAAACAGACCCTTCGGTCCAACTCGCCCATGTCAACCAGATATCCCAACTCAAACTAATCCCATTTGCCAGCATTTGCCCCATATCCCTCCAAATCCTTCCTATTCATATACCCATCCAGCTGCCTTTTAAATGCTATAATTGTACCAGCATCCACCACTTCCTCTGGCAGTTCATTCCACACACGCACCACCCTTTGCATGAAAAAGCTGCCCCTTAGGTCTCTTTTAAATCTTTCCCCCTCTCACCCTAAACATATGCCTTCTACTCCCCCACCCTAGGTAAAAGACCTTGCCTATTTATCCTATCCATGCCAGTCATGATTTTATAAATCTCTATAAGGTCACCCCTCAGCCTCACACTTCAGGGAAAATAGCCCAAGCCTGTTCAGCTTCTCCATAAAGCTCAAATCCTCCAACCCTGGCAAAGAAATTCATAAGCAGTATTGCACTTGGAAGACAGAACTAAACCAGTTTGTTTGCTTTACTGCAGTCTAAAGAACTACTGCTGCTGCGATTGTACATGCCATTGAATTTTCCACAGAGAAACATGCAAGTGTGTTTTAATCAACTAGGGTGCCCGTTTTCCTTCTCTATACATGCAGACTTTAATAATCCTTAGAGCACAGTTGGATCATAAATGCTGCAGCAACATTTCAGTTCAAACAGTTTCCACAGCTGTGTTGTGTGAATAAAGCTCCTGCTGTGTTTTCTGATGTATCTCTGTGCATCACTGTGCTCAGCTCTGCTAGAACCTCATTGTTCACAGTTAGATGCAGCCTTCAAATGGATGGCAGTACAATTAGAGTCTTGCAGGAAGACTGAGACAAATTAAATTACAAGTCTATCGAATGTATTTTTAAAAAAAACTCTGCTGGAAGGGTTTGTCTGAAACATAAAGGCGAGAAACTGAATTTGATTTTTAAAGAAGTATCTTCGATTTGAGAAAATTTTGTTGAACTGATATGAAACATGACTTCGATTATAAAGGTATTTTGGTATTATTTGACAGTGTAACAACACTAATAAAATATTTTTTAGCCTTCATTGGAGATGCGTATTTCACTAATATTTTCCAGTCTGTAGAATAACGAATTGTGATTGTGTGAAAGTGGGTTCTGCAGATTCTGGAGATTAGAGTCAAGATTAGAGTAGTGCTGGACAAGCACAGCAGGTTAGGCAGCATCCGAGGAGTAGGAAAATTGACGTTTCGGGCAAAAACCCTTCACCAGGAGCCAAGGCCATAACACAATCAAAGGTTTATGCAACATTAGAAACTGGCTGGAAGAAGTAAGCAAGTAAATATGCTGTATCTTTTAGTTTAAATCAGTTTCTGATTAAGGGCTTTTGCCCCAAATGTCGATCTTCCTGCTCCTTGGATGCTGTCTGACCTGCTATGCTTTTCCAGCACCACTCTAATCCAGGAACCAAAAAAGAGGCTTCTTCATGAAGGCAAGAGGAATAGCTGAGATTGTGAATGAGTATATTGCAACCCCCTTCAACAAGGAAGAAGATGTTGCCAAAGGCATGGTGACAAAGGAGTTGATTGAGCAAATAATAAGCTAAAAATGTTATATATCCATCTAAAAGAGTCTCAAAAAGCTCATACTGAGGAGTGCCATAAGTGGTTTATCAACATTAAGTATAGCCAGGCTTTCTAATACCTCCTTTTGTGGTGTGAACAGCTGCTCACCTTCAAACTACTAGGTTTGCCCACTATCGCCACCCACTATCTTGATATCATGAGGTCTTATGCACAGAATCGTTCAGGATTTCAAATACCAAACATCTGATCCTTCTCAAAGTCACTGGAGCCAAACTTTATAAATAGGGGCATCATGTACAAAAGGAAAGATATTGTGAAAAACCATTATAAACTCTGTTTTGGCTTCAAGAGGATTACCCTACCAGCCTGAACATTATCCATTCCTTTGGCTGTCCAACTGTCTTTTTTTGTCTGTAGGCTCTATCCCCATTTATTGTTTTCTCCATACCCACCCACCCCACCCCATCTTCTGCATGAAAGCCAACATTTTCCAATCTGCCATCAGTTCTGAAGAATGGTCACTGGACACAAAACATTAACTTTGATTTCTCTCCACAGATGCTGCCAGAACTGTTGAGCTTTTTCAGCAATTATTGTTTTTGTTTCTGATTTACAGCATATGCAGTTCTTTTGGTTTTTATTGAAGTGGAGTATATAATTTCCAGTTCTGGACATCTCACTTTGGGAAGAATGTGAAAGCATAAGGGAGAAGACCAAAAAGATTCACAACAATTGTTCTCGGGATTAGGAAGTTTTTATTTTTAAAATAATTTTTGCTGTTCTTTGTCACTTTTTCTCACTTGGCGGAATCGGAGTTATATGTAACTTTTCTTTCAATGTAACCTATCTTCAAATGCTTGCAATTTTACAAGACAAACATTTATACACTCAAATAAATTTTACTTAAAACACTTCATTTTAAAGGAAGGCACATAGCCAGGAAATAGAGCATATGTCAAATATGGAAGAAAAAAGACATTTTTCACACCACACTCTCACTTGGATTGAAAGTAGTCAGAAGATGTCTAACCTTGAGAGAAATGAAAGACCTAAGCAAGAAAATTTACTATCGTTGAGAGTGTGGTGCTGGATAAGCTCAACAGGTCAGGCAGCATCTGAGGAGCAGGAGGGTTGACATTTCAGGCAAAAGCCCTTCATCAGGAATGAGGCTTCCCTGAAACATCGACTCTCCTGCTCCTTGGATGCTGCCTGACCCGCTGTGCTTTTCTAGCACCACACTTTTGATTCTAATCTCCAGCATCTGCAGTCCCCACTTTCTCGAATGAAGTTTACTATGCCCTACATTTATCATGTCCTACGTGAAAATGAAGTTTAGAAAAATGTGACCAGACTTCCACAAAGTTCTTCTGCTTCAACTTTGCTCTAACTGAATCATTTTACGTCCACGTTGAAGGGAAATGAAGACAATTAATGCAAACTTTAAGTGGAATTCATTTAAGTGCTGGCACTAAATCCTACCATACTTTAGATCACTACACTGTAGTTAACATGTCTTTAAGTGATTGAATGCTATAAGTTGAACATAAAGCAAGCAATCACAGTTAATGTGGAATTGACTAATGTGACCCTTGGTTATAACACCTGAAAGTTAAACATGTTTCTTGCAACTTTAAGCAGAGATATAATTGGAAAAAGGAAGAAGGGTATCAAAGTATACTTAATTCAAAAGAAAATATTTCTGGAAATGGTAGGGCACTATAATGACAGTAGCGATTCCTGAAGAAGGGCTCATGCCTGAAACGTCGATTCTCCTGCTCCTTGGATGCTGCCTGACCCGCTGTGCTTTTCCAGCAACACATTTTCAGCTCTGATCTCCAGCATCTGCAGTCCTCACTTTCTCCACTATAATGACATTCAACACCCTTCCATGGTCAGAGTGTAATGTCATCACAATTAAAGCATACTTTTATCGATCTTGAATGACAAGCTGGTACTTAACATTGGAAACAAGACTCCAAATGAAGGGTACAGTATCTATGGCTAATTTGAAGATAGAATTATATTGGAAGAAAAATTACATTAAAGTTTGCAAAGATGAGTGACAATTGAATTGAATTTATTGTCATGAGTACTAAGACACAGTGTCTTGTGAACAATATAGGCAGACCACATAGTTAAGTAGCAGAGATAGTAAATAATAGGTAAACAGTGGCAAAGACAAAAACACAGGTACAGGTGAATGTTCAGAGTTTGTGAGTCCATTCAATATTCTAACAACAGTAGGCTAGAAACTGTTATGAAACCAGCTGGTGCGTGTGTTCAGGCTTCTGTACCTTCGCCCTGATGGTAGAGGCTGTAGAAAGTATTGCCAGGGTGGGATGGTTCTTTGACAATGCTGGCGGCCTTTCCTTGACAGCGGGCCTGGTAGATGGATTCTATAGATGGGAGGTTGGCCTTTGTGATTGTCCGGGTCGAGTTCACCACTCTCTGTAACCATCTCTGATCTTGAATGGTACAGATGCCATACCAGGTAGTAATACACCCAGACAGAATGCTCTCGATAGCGCACCTATAAAAGTTGGCAAGGATATTCGCCATCATGCCAAATTTCCTCAGCTGCCTGAGGAAGAAGAGACATTGTTGGGCCTTTGTAACCATGCATCCACATGAAGAGCCCAAGAAAGCTTGTTGGAGATGACCACTCACAGGAGCTTGACACTCTCCACTCGTTCCACCTCTATGCTGTTAATGTGTATAGAGGCATGAGTAACATCCCGCTGAAAGTCAATAATGAGTTCCTTGGTTTTGCTGGCATTGAGAGTTAGGTTGTTCTCAGGGCACCATTTTTTCGGGTCTTCCACCTCCGATCTGTATTGTGTTCTATCGCCATCTGAGATTTGACTGACTATGATGGTGTCATCAGCGAACTTGTAAATGGCATTAGTTTGGTATTTGGCGACGCAGTCATGGGTATACAGAGAGTACAGTAGGGCGCTGGGTACGCATCCCTGAGGGGTTCCAGTGTTGAGTGTTAGTGAGGATGAAATATTGTCCCTAATCCTCACTGATTGTGGCCTTTGGGTCAGGAAACTGAGGATCCAGTTGCAGAGAGTGGGGCTTAGTCTGAGATCACAAAGTTCAGTAATCAGTTTCGAGGAGATAATAGTGTTAAAGGCTGAACTGTAGTCAATGAGTAGGATTGTTACGTAACTGTTCTTGGTGTCAAGATGTTCTAGGGAGAAGCGAAGGGCAAGTGATACAGCATCTGACGTGGATCCGTTGGTCTGATAGACAAATTGGAGTGGGTCAAGAGTTGTGGGGATGATTAATGCCATGACTAGCCTCGCAAAGCACTGCATGACCACCAAAGTTAGGGCCACCCGTGGTAGCCATTGAGACATGCTGCATGAGCATTCTCAGGCACAGGAATGATATTGGCCCTCTTGAAACAGGCAGGGACAATAGCCTGCTGCAGGGAGAGGTTGAAACAAATGAGAAACATTGACAGAATACAAAGAACAACACAGATTATTTAAAAAAAAAACTCGTAAGGAGAAATTAAGTATTTGAGAAAGCTTTCTGGATATATAAAAACAGACAGAAAGTATTCATACCATTTTTTAAAGAGGCAAATAGTAGTATAGTTAGCGCTGGTCCTCAAGCAAGTGAATTACGAGTATTAAGAATAACAAAAAAGGAGATGGCAGGTGAAATGAAGAGATGTTTTGCATCTGTATTCATTATAGATGATATAGCTAATATCATAGAAATAATTGCATATTGGGAGGTTAAACAGAGGGAGGATTTTTTTAAAAATTGCCATCACCAGGGAAAGAGTACTGAGAAAATTATTAGAAGTAAAAAATAATTTGTTCTCAGGCACTGATGGACTTCATTCTACGGTTTCAAAAGAAGTGGATGCTGCATTGTTCAATGCATTGATTTTAATTTTCCAATGTACCCAAGATTCTACAAAGTACCCACTAGCTTGGAAAATAGCACTCCTCGATTCAAGAAACGGAGGGCACAGAAAAAGGGAAACTGCAGGCCAGTTGTGTTAACATCTGACATAGCAAAACTTCTGTTTTAAAGGCAAACATAGTCGGAGACTTTGAAAATCTCAGTGAAATTAAGCTGAATCAGTAATATTCATCATTTTGTAAAAGAGAAATCATGTTTGACTCCCTTAATCGAGTTTATCTGTGGAAGTAGTAAGAATTTGGCATTCCGTTGTTGATGGGATAATTTACAAAGGTAAAAGGTATCTTGGCTCTCAGCCTCTCACTTGAGTGGAAAAAATACTACTAGAGATAAAGACTGAGGTTGTGTAAGTATAGTTTGACTAAATATATGGAGTGTATCTTGAGCTCATTATTTTCTCTGTCCTTGAGCAACATCAAAGAACAAAGTGAGTAGGCACTGTGCTTGTATTTATCTTGAATTATTGTATTTGACATTACTTGTATGTGGAATGTAAGCAAGGTTGTTTGCATTATTGTATAAAACTAGGCCAACTGTTCGACCCGGCAGAGTGGTGTGGTACAGTGGAGATTGTGGCAGCCTCTTTGTGAATGCACACAAAATAAAGCTTCTTAAAACAAGACTTGAAATCTCAGACTAAGTAATTTCCTCAAATTGTTATTAGAGGCAAGAAGCCATATTGATAAAAGCAAACCGAGGATTTCCTCGACATCATTATTTGAGGTAACAAGCAATATGGATAAAGGCAAACCTGTGGATTTAGATTTGATTGTCTACAGTATGGAAACATGCCCATCGGCCCAACAAGTCCACACTGACCCTCTGAAGAGTAACTCACCCAGACCCATTCCCCTACCCTGTATTTACCCCTGACTAATGCACCTAACACTATGTACAATTGAGCATGGCCAATTTACCTGACCTACACATCTTTGGATTGTGGGAGGAAACCCACGCAGATACATGGAGAATGAGAAAACTTCATAGAGACAGTCAATTGAGGTGGGAATCAAACTCAGGTCCCTGTGCTGTGAGGCTGCAGTACTAACCACTGAGCCACCATGCCATTCTTCCTGCCACCTCTTGCATTTATTGTACTTAAATTTCTAGAAAGATTTTGACAGTGTAACATCAACAATTTTTGTGGAAAATAGGAGCTCACCATGTAGGAGGTAATAATGGCATACTGCACTGAGTAACTCACTGAGACATAGAGTCATAGAGATGTACAGCATGGAAACAGATCTTGTGGTCCAACTCCTCAATGCTGACCAGCTATCCCAACCAAATTTAGTCCCCTTGCCAGCACCCAGCCCATATCGCTCCAAACTCTTCCTATTTGTATACCCATCCAGATGGCTTTTAAGTGCTGCAATTGTACCAGCCTCCACCACTTCCACTGGCAGCTCATTCCATATGCATACCACCCTCTGCATGAAAACGTTGCTATTTAGGTCCTTTTTATATCTTTCCCCTCTCACTCTAAACCTAAGCCCTCTAGTTCTGGACTACCCACCACAGGCAAAAGGCTTTGTCTATTTATCCTATCCATGTCCCTCATGGTTTGATAAACCTCTATAAGGTCACCCCTCTGCATCCAACACTCCAAGGAAAACAGCCCCAGCCTGTTCAACCTCTCCCGATAGCTCAAATCCTCCAACCCTGGTAACATCCTTGTAAATCTTTTCTGAATCCTTTCAAGTTTCACAACATCCTTCCGATAGGAAGGAGACCAGAACTGCATGCAATATTCCAACAGTGGCCTAACTAAAGTATACAGCCACAACATGACCTCCCAACCCCTATACTCAATGCTCTGACCAATAAAGGAAAGCATACCAAACACATCGTCACTATCCTATCTACCTGCGACTCCACTTTAAAGGAGCTATCAACCTGCACTCCAAGGTCTCTTTGATCAGCAACACTCCCTAGGGCCTTACCATTAAGTGTATAAGTCCTGCTAAGATTTGCTTTCCCAAAATGCAGCACCTCGCAATTATCTAAATTAAACTCCATCTGCTAATCCTCAGCCCATTGGCCCATCTGATCAAGATCCCATTGTACTCTGAGGTAACATTCTTTGCTGTCCACTACACCTCCAATTTGGTGTCAGTTGCAGGCTTATTAAGTATACCTGCTATTTTCACATTCAAATCATTTATGTAAATGACATCCTGGGTCCGCAAAGTCTGTCCATTATCTATAAGGTGTAAGTCAGAGGTGTGATGTAATACTTCCCACTTGCCTCAATGAGTACTGCTCCAACAACACTCAAGAAGCTTGACGTCATGCAGGACAAAGCCGCTCTTTTGATTGCCATCACATCCACAAACCTACACTCCCTCCACTGATGTTCAGTAATGGGTAAACAAAATGACCAAATGGAGTCTACTGTGAGGAAATGTAATGTTGTCATTTTGTTGGGAAAAACAGAAAAGTAAAATGTTACTTAAGTGGAGAGAGGCTGCAGAATGTTGCAAATTATCTGGGTGTTCTTGTACATGAATAATAAAATGCCAGTGTGTAGCCACAGCAAGTAATTAGAACAGTAAATGGATTGATGATCTTTATTGAAAGCAGTGCTGTTTAAAATTAGACAAGTACTAGCACATGTAAGACCACATGTGGAATCGTGTTTTGGTCTGGTTATTATGGCACAGCTATATTTGCATTGGACACAATTCAGAAGAAATTTTCTGGGCCAATTCCTTGGATGACAGGATTGACTTAAAAGGAAAGATTGAGCAGTTTAAGTTTGTAAGTTGGTGTTTAGATGAACAAACAGTAAGCTGATGGAAACAGATTGTATTCTGAGAGGGTTTGACAGGTATATTCTGAAAGCATGTTTTTCATCTTAAAACATTTAGAACTACAGAATATAATTTTAAAATTTCATTTTTTTTTCTCCCAGAAGGTCATTAATTTTTAAATTAATTGCTCAGAGAATATAAAAGGATGAGACATTGAAAATATTCAAGGCTTAGCAGGCAGGTTCTTGATCAACATGGGAATTAAATGTTGAGGGTTAGCAGGAAAGTGGTGTTAAGGCTACTAACAGTTTCAAATGAAAACAGGAAGTGCTGGATGATGGTTTGTCAGAACAGGGTTACTGGATTTAAAATATTAACTCAGTGCTTTTTCTCTCCACAAATGCTGCCAGACCTGTTAAATTTCTGAAGCACTTTCTTTCAGATCTCCACTATCCACAGTTCTGTGCTTTTTATCAGTTGCAAGCACTTTGTTATGGTGTTGACGTCATTTTGTACTATTAATCACCAGGTTTATTTGAAATCACAAGTTTTCAGAGCACTGCCCCAATATCAGGTGACGTTCACCTCCGAAAGCTTGTGATTTTAAAAAAATCTTGCTGGACTATAACCTGGTGTCATGTAACTCCTGACCTGATCCACCCAACTCCAACACTAGCATTTCCATATCATGTACTACTGAAGACCACTCTCTTATGGAAAAGATGTTAAGCCAAGGCTTGTTCTGCTCCAGCGGGTAGATAGGAAAAATTTAAACACTATGTTGTGGAAGAATGGGTAATCTTGGTGTCCTGGATAGCATTGATTCCTAAATCAGATTGTTAAAATCAGATTAACAGGACATAATGTACATTTGTTTTGGAGTTTACTGTGGACTAATTGGCTGCTTTACTTCTGAACTTGAAGCAGTGACTTTTAAAAAAAAGTTAATTGGTTGTAAACCACTTTGTAATGTAAAATTATGGAAGTTGCTGTATAAATTTAAGTTTTCCATTTTTGGGGAGACTGTTCTATTCTTTAAAGACTAAATAAAGATTGAAAGCAGAGGAAGATGTTTGGCAATATGAAGAGTGCAAAACAGTTTTTGGTCAAAAGAGCAAAAAAGCCAGCAATTGGAACAATAGGTTAAGTGGTCTCCTTTTATCCTGTAAATGTCTGACATTTCCGCCACCTCCAAAAAGACCCCACCACCAGGGATATATTTCCCTCCCCTCCCCTTTCCGCCTTCCGCAAAGACCGTTCCCTCCGTGACTACCTGGTCAGGTCCACACCCTCCTACGACCCACCCTCCCATTCTGGCACTTTCCCCTGCCACCGCAGGAACTGTAAAACCTGTGCCCACACCTCCTCCCTCACCTCTATCCAAGGCCCTAAAGGAGCCTTCCACATCCATCAAAGTTTCACCTGCACATCCACCAATATCATTTATTGTATCCGTTGCTCCCGATGTGGTCTCCTCTACATTGGGGAGACTGGGCGCCTCCTAGCAGAGCGCTTTAGGGAACATCTCCGAGACACCCGCACCAATCAACCAAATCGCCCCGTGGCCCAACATTTCAACTCCCCGTCCCACTCTGCCGAGGACATGGAGGTCCTGGGCCTCCTTCACCGCCGCTCCCTCACCACCAGATGCCTGGAGGAAGAACGCCTCATCTTCCGCCTCAGAACACTTCAACCCCAGGGCATCAATGTGGACTTCAACAGCTTCCTCATTTCCCCTTCCCCCACCTCACCCTAGTTTCAAACTTCCAGCTCAGTAACTATCTCCTTGACTTGTCCGGACTTGTCCGACCTGCCTATTTTCTTTTCCACCTATCCACTCCACCCTTCCTCCTTGACCTATCAACTTCATCTCCTCCCCCACTCACCCATTGTACTCTATGCTACTCTCTCCCCACCCCCACCCTCCTCTAGCTTATCTCTCCACGCTTCAGGCTCACTGCCTTTATTCCTGATGAAGGGCTTTTGCCCGAAACGTCGATTTCGCTGCTCGTTGGATGCTGCCTGAACTGCTGTGCTCTTCCAGCACCACTAATCCAGTATTTGGTTTTCAGCATCTGCAGGCATTGTTTTTACCTGGATGATCAGAGAGTCATATGGCCCAGAAGGAGAGTCTATAAAGTCTGTAAAGTCTGTAAAGGAGAGTCTGCTGTTTCTCCATGGCCCTGCATTTTCCCTTTCTTGCATCTATTCAATTGCCTATTAATAATGACTATTGAATCAGATTCCATCAGCTATTCAGATGGTATACTCAAGATCATAACAACTCACTTTGTTAAATAAACTCCACAGTCTATTGGACCCCCCTGTCACGAGGAACAGTCTCATGTTATTAATTAAGAAGCTAGTCCAATACCTACAAGGCACACAGGTTTGATAAACGATTCTTGTTCTGTTCTGCTGACTCTGAGGGAGCTGGATCAGTGTCAAGAACTCTCGGCATTGAAATAAAGGGAGACTTGGTGACAGGAAAAAAAAGGAAAATGATTCTTATGTGGTACATGGGCATAACTGTTGATGGCAGCATTTGTTACCCAACTCTTGGAGAGGGTGGATGCTAGGAAATTGTTTCCGTTAGGTGAGGAGACTAGGTCCCGTGGACACAGCCTTAGAATTAGAGGGAGTAAATTCAAAACAGAAATGCGGAGACATTTCTTCAGCCAGAGAGTGGTGGGCCTGTGGAATTCATTGCCGCAGAGTGCAGTGGAGGCTGGGACGCTAAATGTCTTCAAGGCAGAAATTGATAAATTCTTGATGTCACAAGGAATTAAGGGCTATGGGGAGAATGCGGGTAAGTGGAGTTGAAATGCCCATCAGCCATGATTGAATGGCGGAGTGGACTTGATGGGCCGAATGGCCTTACTTCTGCTCCTATGTCTTTATGGTCTTATGGTCTAGCTGCCCTCAAACTGAATGGTAGTTATGAGTCAGTCACATTGCTGTGGGCCTGGAATCACATGTAGGTCAGACTAGGTAAGGACAGCACAATTCCTCACTGAAAGGACATTGGATCAGATTTGCCTGGGATTCTCCCACATACTACCTCACACTTTTTTACTGTGGGAAATTCCGATGCGGGCTCATTCAGAAACGTGGAGCCACGCGTCTGTTCTTTGTGCTCTTTTGGAATGCACATTATGCCACCACCTCCCCTCCCCTCCCACACCACCACCACCCTCATCACTTTCAGAGCAGTGCCATGTTCACAAAGTTAAAGGTTCAGAAGGACACATTGTGAAACAAAAAAGCATTGAAGTTTAGTTGTGACGTTCTGGTGCTGGAAGGATCAGATGCCAGGTGAGCGGGTTGCCAGTTAAGTAGGGGACTGTGTAATCAGGGTATTGGGTGACAGATGGATAGGAGGTGAGTAGAGTGGCAGCTGGATAGAGAGGCAGTAGCTGGATGGCAAATGGGTATGGGTAGGGGGTAGCATTCCAGTGGATAGGGTGCTAGGTGAATAGCTCTCTAAGTTGGAAGGTGAGAGACTGCCAATGGTATGGTGTCAGGGTACAAAGGGACAGATAAGTCATGAAATGTTTATGGTAGATGAGGGTCAGGTGGAAGAATTGTGTCTGGTGGTAAGCAGAGAGCCAACAGGTGTCCTGACTTGTAACAGTATGGGGGAAGGGAAGGGGATGTCTGGTCAGGGTCTGAGTGGTGTAGTTAAGCATGTGTGAGAAATGGATAGGGTGAATTGAATAATCACTTAGGAGTTAGCCTGTGTATTTTGTAGTGTAATATTTTCTCAGTAATTATTTAATTAAATTCATCAGAATTCTATGTATTAAATTAATACTTTCAGAGGGTTCAAAGTATAAAGGTTCAGAGCCTCCTCTCTGACCACGCACGTGACAGCTGTTTCCAGGAGTAGAAATTGATTCTTGGCCTTGAGTTCACTGGCAGTCCTTTTTCTGGTCCCTTTTCCATACTTCCTGTTGTCTCTGGGTGTTCTCAAAGAATTGTGTTTTTTCATACAGGAGCTTCCTTCAAGTCAGTTTCCCAGCAGAATCTTCCATTTTCCAATCAATTCCTTTGAATCTGCTGTGATCAGAACTCCGTAGGGTCCCCATGCATGTCTCAATGCTGCAATAATTACTGTCTGGCCATTGGAAAATTAAGACTAATAATTTACTGTACTCGACATGGTTATATTGTCATTAATCAATCAGCTTTTTTTTATTCCAGAGTTTTCTTGGTTGGAGGGATTCAAATCAATTAGCCTGGATTTACTGGATTTCTCGTGTAGTGGACACTACATCATCACTTCCATCTCCTCCCCAGTTGCCTGGATGATTTCAGGTCCAACAGGAAACTTGGCACCATCCAGGACACAACAGTCCACTTGACTGACACCCCAACCACCAAATTATGTATTCACTCACTCCAACTGCCTGTATATACTGGCAATAGTGTGTTCCATATTCATTATGTACTGCAGCAACTCACCAATACCCCTTTGATAGAATCTTCCTAATCCAAAACCCCTTGCAGATAGAGGGACAAGGGCATTGAAATGAAATTTGGAGTTTAAATTTCTATGGTTACAAGCAGTGGGCAGGCTTATTTTTAAGGGGTGGATTGAAAGAGTGATCTCAGTAAGAATTGATCAAAAATGAACCGACTGTCTGACTGACATCGGTCCTTTCTTTTGGAAGCACATACAAGTAGTCCATTAAGTGGGACATTGTCATCAGCAATCACTTGCTAACAAGTATAATTATCGACCTCGGAAACAGTGTGTCACAGATAACGGGCTCTGTGATAGCCCTTGTGTGGTTCATACATTTGATCTGAGAGCCACCTCTCTGACCACACATGTGACCATTGTTTCCAGGAGTAGAAATTGATTCTTGGCCTTGAACTCACTGGCAGTCCTTTTTCTGGTCCCTTTTCCATATTTCCTCTTGTCTCTGGGTGTTCTCAAAGAATTGAGTCTTTTCATACAGGAGCTTCCTTCAAGTCAGTTTCTTTGGAACTTTCTCCTGTTTCCCATGCATTGTCACCTGTGTTACATTTCTACAGGGAGCCTTTGAAATACTTCCTTTGTTTTTCTCTCTTCCACACACCATCCTTGAGTTGGGAGAAGAAATAGTGTGACTGCCATCTTCTGCTGAGCTAGATTGCCCTTGCACATGTTCTAGACACTCTTGTTATGACAGAGTGCTGATTTTGCTCAGAAATCCTACTTCCTTCTCTTCCTACCTTGACAGCCACAGAGATATGCAGCACAGAAACCGACCCTTTGGTCCAACTCGTCCATGCCGACCAGATATCCTAACCTAATCTAGTTCCATTTGCCAGCACTTGGCCCATATCCCTCTAAACCCTTTCTATTCATATGCCCATCCAGATGTCTTTTAAATATTGTAATTGTACCAGTCTCCACCACTTCCTCTGACTGCTCATTCCATACACACATCATCCTCTGCGTGAAAACATTGCCCCTTAGGTCCCTTTATTTTCTCTGCAGTTCTTCAGTGATTAGCTGAAAATCCACCCAGTTAAATTGAGAGCGTAGATGATACAGATATTCTTTCAGTGTCCAGCTGACTTAGGAAGCAGCACCATACCATATAGCGGTTTGGGCAAGTTGTGTGCAGCATAGAGTGATTTCTGTTGAATCCCTTCTATTTCCAGCTGCAGTCAATGTTGTGGAGTTCATACCATAGCACTTTGCAATTGTGCACTCTGCAGACCACAAGCTCTTGGTAAATCTTCACATGTAAGATGATATCATAATCCATTTATTCCTTCTATCAATCCCTGCTATTCTGTTATAATTCCTTGTCTGGCAGCATTTTCCACACTGATGCTCAAGTACTACCGCACAGCTCTAATGTGTTTTTAAGAAAACGTTGTGCAGTCCTCCTTCTCAAGCAGTTACCAACCGAGTATGCTTCTACGAGTTTCTTTTTTATTAACCTTTATTTCTTCCACTCTCCTTCAGTTGTCAGACTTTGTTCCACCACATGCTGATCCTCCTCAGCAGATGTGGGAGACCATTATTGAGCCAGTCTATGGTGCTGCTTCCTAAGTCAGCTGGAAAGTAGCATAAATGACATGCTGCATGAGCCTTCTTAGGCACAGGGATGATGTTGGCCCCCTTGAAACAGGCAGGGACAGTGGCCTGCTGCAGGGAGAGGTTAAAGTTGTCCAACTCTGCCAGTTGATCTGTGCATGCTCTGAGTGCACAATTGGTATTCCGTCTGGTCCCACTGCTTTCATTGGTTTCACACGATGGAAAACTGATCTGACCTCTGATGCAGTGACTGTTGGGATAGGTTTGTCAGGACTAGTCAGAATAGGTGTTACCTCTCCACCGATATTCTGCTCAAAGCAAGCCTGGAAGGCTTTGAGATGATGTGGGAGGGATATGTCATCGTCTGCTATCTTGCACTGTCTCTTTTTAGGACCTGTGATGTTATTCAGTCTCTGGATACTATGAGGTAATTTAGCATGGGCAATCCATCTAATTTGCACATCTTTGGACGATGGGAGGAATCCGGCTTTTCCAGCACCACTTTAATCTAGACACCATTTTAACCCTACTCTGAATCCTCTTGCAAGGATGCCTGCCTTGAAGAAGTTTTCCTCCTCTCTCTACAAGAATCTCAGGGAGTCCCTCTCCCACTGCAAATCCAAGTTAGATGGTATTATAACAGTAATGTAGGGATAAGCACAGTGTTATAAAAAGATAGTAATGGAATGAATGAATGAATGGAAAAAATAAACTTGTGGGAAATGGAATTCAATGCAAAGATGTGTTGTCATTTACATTTTACCAGAAGTACGCTAAACTAGGAGTCTTTCCAGGCAGCAGGAAGCTACAAGCAGTGGCAGCCCTGGAGTGCCTGTGCATCAATTATTGAAATGCCATAGATATGCGGAAACATTACTCATAAATTAAATGGATTGCTGATGTTTGAATCAAGTGATTTACTAGAAGGGAAAATGGATTCCAAGGTTTAAATTAAAGGATGTTCGTATATCTGGCATTGTGTTCCCTGTAATATAGATGAAGTAGATGAGTTAATATAGGTTTTCAAAGATACAGAAAGAGAGAGAGTCTATTTCCACTGGTTGGTAATTGAGAACTAGGGGTCATAATCTGAAAACTAGAGTCAGATCGTTCAGGAGGGACGTTTATGCAAAGGAAGGTAAAACTTTGCAACGCTCCTTCAGAAATGCTAATTACTGTTGAATTAATTATTAAATGAATCTGAAAATGATAAAGTATTGTGGACATAAGTTAAATGGGACAAATACATGGAATGATATTACAAATCAACCATAATCTCATTGAATGGTAGAATAGTCTCAAGGGGCAAAAAGGCCTTTTCTGCTTGTGTTATTTTTTCATTCAGAAATAAACACATTTCAGTCCTTTGAGCCAATGCAACCTATGGTACTTTATCAAATAATTTCAGAAAGCGCATATTATAATGTAATTCTCGAAAATGAATTCCTGTTAACAAAAAAAAAATGCTCTTCCTTTGGTGATCATTTTAACATTTTAATTCATCACTTGTGTTCGGCCATTTATGCTGCTGGGCTTTTTTCCATGTTATTCATCACTGTCGAGGTTAAGATTAGTATTGCCTGCTTGAAATCAATAGAGTTATAAGTATGAAAAATTGACAAAATCAAGAAAGTGAAAACACTGCAAAGCTAACACAGTAGAGTGATTGAAAAAATATGAAGTCATCAGATTACTGAAACTTTTGTCTGTAAAACATTGTATTGATGAACATTACAGCTTGTGTGATTTAAAGATACCATGTCATTAGACATATCCAGCTTGAAATTCCCAATCAAAAAATGTCTTCAGTAATAGTTCTGTTGAAAGAGAAACTGCTTAGATGATGAAGATGTTAGCTGATGACAAGCCAATCATGCAGTATGTTATTTTGCTGACCTGTTGCACTGCAGAGCGCTGGGCCATGGATTATCTCTAGTAATTACTCACAGTGGGAATTAATTTGCCTTCAGTGCACTCACACTGTGTGTTAAATGAAAGCCAAATTTTTGTTTTTCTTTTCCAAAGTGAACTCTGAATTCCAATTCATTGTATATCATTGAAACTGGAATGCATGATCAGAAAATTACTGTAATGATCTCACATCACTCATGAATTCTCTTAATATGTACTTAAAGGCCATACAAAATGGTCAGAGTATTAATCTGATTCAAGATACACAAACTGGAATGAATGCGCAATGTTGAGGATCAGGATGTAAAAGCTCTCTTCCTCGGACTTGCAAAAAGAGGTGTGAAATGTTATAAGGGAATGTAACTAATCCTCCACCACAATAAAGCAGGTTGTGAGAGGATGCTTTCAACCTTACTGGAGTTGAATGCAGTATGAATAACAGAGCACATTTGAAACATCTTGTTTCCAGTTGAGGCAAGCAAAATGGAGATCTATTTTACATTGTGAATCATACGTTATCTTAGATTAATTTATTTTAGCAGAGACGTGAATGTATTCTCCATTCCTAATTGTCCTTGACAAGGTGGTGGTAAGAAATATTATTGAATTGTTGCAATCTTTGGGATGTGGGTATAGCTGTTCGGTTGCAGGTGGAAATATCTATCATATTTATTGCCCTGAACAAAAAACATAAATTATTGAAGAAACTCAGCAGGTCTGGCAGCATTTTTGGAGAGAAAGCAACGTTACCGTTTTGTGTCCAGCTACCCTTCTTCACAACAGGTCAGTTGTGGTTCATAGTGGCCATATGTGTTGGTTGCTTGCAGAACTCTGGCTCAGAGTTGATGAGCAAGATGCTGGCCTGCAAGCACTGTGACACATCAAGGAGGGGCTGAGTTACTTGGATGTTGTGGCCTGTTGGCTCAGTGGTTAGCACTGCTGCCTGACATGCCAGGGATCTAGATTCGATTCCAGCCACGGGCGACTGTCAGCATGGAGTTTGCATAATCTCCCTGTGTCTGCGTGGGTTTCTTCCAGGTGCTCCGGTTTCCTCCCACTGTCCAAAGATGTGCAGGCTAAATGGATTAGCCATGTGAAATACAGGCATCACAGGGATGGGGTGGCTCTGGGTAGGATGCTCTTTGTAGGTTTGGTATGGACTTGATGGGCTGAATAGCCTGCTTCCACATTGTAGGATTCTATGTTTCAGGAAGCAGTCATGCTCCTTAGCTCAACTCTCACAAATTCAGTCAGTGGCCAGGGTCAGGAGGGTGTGACAAATGAGGAGGGTAGAGGGATTCAGTAGGTAGTGCTGAAGGAGCCTCTGCCCTTGAAGTTGTCTAACTGGTTTGAGATTGTTGCCCCTTGTCTGGATGAGAGCGGGGACTGTAGAGAAGATGTGCAAACTAACCATAGCACCATGGTACAGGGAGCCATTCAAGACTGGGGGAGAAAAGAGAAATGTAGTTGTAATGGAGGATAATATGGTCAGGGGAATAGACTCTGTTCTCTGTAGTCAGGATTGAGAGTAGTGAAATCTGTGTTGTTTGCCTGGTGTCTGGGTTCAGAGTATCATATCTGCTGTGCAGAGGAACTTGGAATGGGAGGGGAAAGATCCAATTGTTGTGGATTCATAGATACCAGTGGTATAGATAGAAAAAGGAAAGAGATCCTACTGAGGAAATATGAGCAGCTAGGGCCTAGATTGATAAGCAGAACTGAAAACATAATAATCTTCAGGTTACTGCTTGAGCCATGAACTAATTGGCTTAAGGTCAACAGGATTAAAGTGGTAAACACATGGCTTAAAGGTTGGGTGTGGTAGAAAGGGGTTTGAGTCCACAGAACATTGGCACTGGCTCCATTGGCCTCACACCTTTAATGCATTGTCTGAGCTGAGATGTCACCTTTTTTCATAAAACCTTAAGTTATCTCAGGAATGTAACTTAAAACAAGTTCTAGGATTTACATATTAAAGAGTCAAAACCTGCAACACATTCCAAAATATGAAAGACTTAACAGCAATCTAGGTTTGTTCAATATATCACATCTGTGTATGACACTATGATCTTTTGCTATAAATTCAGTGTCCTATGATCCTGCTTCAGTCGCTAGCTGACTAAGGAGCAGTGCTCTGAAAGATTGTATTTCCAAATAAATCTGTTGGACTATAACCTGGTGTTGTGTGATTATTAACTTTGTCCACCCCAGTCCACATCCATTGGTACTGGCATTAAAAGCATTGGCACCACTGACACTGTGGAAGTACGGAACTGTTCCAATGGAGGGTTGGTGACGATTCGCCACCGCCGATTAGCCACGACCGGTTCACCACCAGCGTTTCTCCACTGGGGTCGTTTGACCTCTGGAGACTATTCGCCACCGGAAATATATATATGTACTGATTATTTTCCCTCCCGCCTGTTCTTTCATACTTCTCAGTCCCCTTTATTTATATAACAACATGGTACATATTGATAAAAAAGAGGTGAAATAAATATCATTTTATTGGTTTGTACATAAAAATAAGTTACAAACACTTGCGGTGGCGAATCGTCCTCAGCGGCCAATGGGCGGTGGCGAATCGTCCTCAGCGGCCAATGGACAGTAGCGAAGCGTCCTTGGCAATGAAAGGGTGGTGGCTAACTAGCAGTGACGAATGGTCCCATCCCGCCGATGGGAGGGCCTCCACCTGAATAAGCTGGAACCAGACACCTGGAAAATTACGTAACATTAGATTACATTAGATTACGTTACAGTGTGGAAACAGGCCCTTCGGCCCAACAAGCCCACACCGACCCGCCGAAGCGCAACCCACCCATACCCCTACATTTACCCCTTACCTAACACTACAGGCAATTTAGTATGGCCAATTCACTTGACCCAGCACATCTATGGACTGGAGCTTTAGCCTAAATAGTTGGGTGTTGAGTTCAGTTTAGTGAACATTATGGAAAAGTTAAGTTAGAAAGAGGAATCAGAAACAGTTCCAGAGCAAGCAGAGAACAGAAATTATGGAAAGGCTCTGGAATTGAACTTCAGGTTCAGCAGATAATGGGACAATTATGAGAAGGAGATAGTCATTGCAGGATTGGAAATGTTAACATAGATGCACACTGTATATGAGAAAAAGTAAATGAGTTGTAGCATCAATTGAAATTGGTGGGTATGATGTCGTGGGTATCACAAAGGTGTGACCATATGGGCCAAGTGGCATTATTGCTGCTTATCCAGAGACCCAGGTAATGTCCCGGGGACCCTGGTTCTGGGATGATGGAATTTGAATTCAATTTAAAAAATATGGTATCAGGAGTGTAATGATGACAATGAATTCATTGTCAATGTTTGGAAAAACCATCTGGAGTGCTGATGTACTTTAGGGAAGGAAAATGCCAGCCTGAACTGTTCTGGCTTACATGTGACTCCAGATCCACAGCAATGTGACTGACACTTAATTGCCCTCAGAGCAATTAGGGATGGGCAATAAATGCTGGTCCTAACCAGTGATGCTCTCATTCTGTAAATGAATTTTTAAAATGTCAGGGTTGAAGACGAAATATTCAAGGAATAGCATCCATTTGAAAATATGGGCCAAGGGAGGGGGGTGCCCATGTTAGTAAGAAATGAAATTAAATCAATGGCAAGACATGATATCAAGTTGGAAGGTGTAGAATCTATGTTGGCAGAGTAGAGTTGAGGAGCAAGCAGGGTAAAAAGACTCTATTGGGAGTTGTGTACAAATCTCCAAGCAGTAGTCAGGACCTGAGGCAGAAGATAAATCAGGAGATAGAAAAGGCAAGTAAAAAAGGGAATGTTACAATAATCATGGAGACTTCAAATCCAGGTAGACTGGGAAAGTCAGATTTGTAGTGGACCCCAAAAAAGTATTGAATGGAAAATCAACACGATTGCTTTTGGAGCAGCTTGTGGTAGAGCCCATTAAGGGAGCAGGCAATTCAGGATTTGATGGTGTGTAACGAGGCAGATTTGATTGGGAAGTTTAAGGTGAAGGAACCTTTGAGGGGTAGTGACCATAATATAACAGAATTCTCCCTTCAGTTTGAGAGGGAGAAGCTGGAATCAGATGTAAATGAATTAAGATTAAGTAAAGATAACTGCAATGACATGAGGAAGGAGCTGGCCAGAGTTGTTTGGAAGGGGACTCTTGCAGGGAAGATAGTGGAGCAGCAATGGCGGGAAATTCAGTGGATTATTTGGGAGGCACAACAGAAATTCATCCCAAGAAGAAACATAATAAGTGGAGGATGAGGTAACCAGTGCTGACACAGCAAACTCAGAGACAGTATAAAAGCAAAATAAAAATCATACAATGTGGTGAAGATTAGTGGAAGGCTAGAGGTTTGGAAAGCCTTTAAAAACCATTTACAAGTTTGCTGATGACACCACCATCGTCAGTTGAATCTCAGATGGCGACAAAACAGACTACAGATGGGAGGTGGAAGACCTAGAAAAATGGTGCACTGAGAACAACCCAGCTCAATGCTGGCAAAACCAAGAAACTGATTATTAACTTATGGCGGGATGTTTCTCATGCCCATCTACAGATCAACAGCACAGAGGTGGAACGAGTGGGAGAATGTCAAGCTCCTGGGAGTGGTCGTTCACAACAAGCTTTCTTGAGCTCTTCATGTGGATACACTGGTTACAAAGGCCCAACAACATCTCTTCTTTTTCAGGCAGCTGAGGAAATTTGGCATGACGGCGAATAACCTTGCCAACTTTTATAGGAGCGCCATCGAGAGCATTCTGTTTGGCTGTATCAGTATCCGATATGGCAACTGTACCATTCAAGATTTGAGACGGCTACAGATAGTGGTGAACTCGGCCCGGACAATCACAAAGGCCAACCTCCCATCGATAGAATCCATCTTCCAGGCCTGCTGCCAAGGATAGGCTGCCAGCATTCTTAAAGATCTCACCCTGGCAATGCTTTTCTATAGCCTCTACCATCAGGGAGAAGGTACAGAGCCTGAACACTAGCACCAGCCAGTTTCGAAACAGTTTTTACCCCACTGTTGTTAGAATACTGAATGGACTCACAAACTCTTAACATTCGCCTGTTACTGTGTTTTTGCTTTCCTGCTATTTACCTATTATTTACTTATCTATGCTACTTAACTCTGTGATCTGCCTGTATGGCTTGCAAGACAAAGCTTTTCACTGTGTCCCAATACACGTGACAATAAATTCAATTCAATCCAATTCAACACCAGCAGAAGACGAAAAAAGCAATAAAAAGAAGGTGAAGTATGAGAGCAAGCTAATAATATAAAAGATGATTGCGAGAGGTTTTTAGACAGATAAAAGATCAGAGGGAGGCAAGAGTGGACATTGGACCATTGGAAAATGAGGCTGGAGAGGTAGTAATGGGGGTCAAAGCAATGGCGGATGAAGCAATGAGACACCAGTAACATATCAGATCTTCAAATGAGTCAGAGAGCAGAGGTGAGTGCAGTGGCCATCACCAAGGAGAAGGTGCTAGTGAAGTTGAAAGGTCCAATTGTGGATAAATTACGTGAACCAGATGGACTACAACCCAGGGTTCTGAAGGAGGGAGCTGAGAAGATTGTAGAGCTGGTGACTGGTGGTGATCTTTCAGAATCTTTGGATTCATGGAGGGTTCCAGAGGATTGGAAAATGGCTAATGTAATAACTCTGTTTAAGAAGGAAGAGAGGCAGAAAACAGGAAATTAGAAGCTGGTTAGCTGATCTTGATTGTTGGATTTTAGAGTCCATTATTCAGGGTTTCATTACAGAGTACTTGGAAGTGCATGGTAAAATAGGGAGGAGTCAGCATGGTTCATTCGGGGGGAGGTCCTATCTGACAAGTCTATAAGAATTCTTCGAGGGGATAATGAGCAAGTTAGACAAAGGAGAGCTAGTGGGCATGATGTGCCTGTTTTTCCATAAGTGCCAAATAGGAGGCTGCTACATAAGATAAGAGCCCATGGTATTAGGGGCAAGGTAATAGCATAGATCAAAAATTGGCTGACTGGCAGAAGGCAAAGTGTAGGGATAAAGAGGTCTTTTTCAGGATGGCAGTCAGTGACTGGCAAAGTTGGAATGCAGCTACTCACGTTACACATTAACAATCTGGATAAAGGAAGTGAAGGCATTGTTGCTGAGTTTTCAGATGAAACAAAGATAGCTGGAGGGACAGATAATGTTGAGGAAGTGAGGAGTCTGCCTCACTTGGACAGGTTAGGAGAGAGGACAACTATTTGACAAATGGAAACAATGCAAGAAAGTGTAAGGTTATTCAGTTTGGAAGGACAAATAGATGCGTTGATTATTTTCCAAATGGAAAAGGCTTTGGAAATCTGAAACACAGACTTCAGAGTTTTCATTCAGGATTCCCTTCAGGTTAATATGCAGGTGTGGTTGGCAGACAGGAATGCAAGTGCAATGTTAGCATTCATTTCAAGAGGACTAGAATACAAAAGCAGGGATAGATTGCTGAAGCTTTATAAGTCTCTGGTCAGACTACACTGGAATATTGTGAGCAGTTTTGAGCCCCAGATCTAAGAATGCATGAGTTTGCCTTGGAGGGCCTTCAGAGGAAGTTTACAAGAATGATCTTGGGAATGAAGGGCTTGTCATATGAAGGGCATTTGAGGATTTTGGGTCTGTACTTGATGATGTTTAGAAAGATGAAAGTGGACCTCATTGAAATGTACAGAATACTGAGAGACCTGTATACAGTGAATGTGGAGAAGATCTTTCCACTGATAAGAGAGATGAGGACCCAAGGGCACAGCCTCAGAGTGAAAGGACGATTCTTCAGAACTGAGATGAGAAGGAAATTCTTCAGCCATACAGTTGTTCATCTGTGGGAGAAAGTGAAGACTGCAGATGCTGGAGATAAAAGTTAAAAGGTGTGGTGCTGGAAAAGCACAGCTGGTCAGGCAGCATCGGAAGAGCAGGAGAGTCGACCTTTTGAGAATAAGTTCTTCTTCAGGAATGACTCTCCTGCTCCTCGGAAGCTGTCTGACTGGCTGCACTTTTCCAGCACCACACTTTTTGATACTCGTGGCCAGCCTATGGAACTCATTGTCACAGAAGGCTGTAGAGTTCAAGTCACTGAATGTTGCAAAGATGGAGACAGATAGGTGCTTGATTAGTAAAGGAATCAAGGGCAGAAAGTAGGAGACTAGCGTTGAGAAACATGATCGAATGGTGACACCTAATTCTGGATTGTGTGGGGGCGGGGGGGAGGGGGAGGGGAGAGGTGGGAATGATGATTTAAAGTCATAGAGTCATAGAGATGTGCAGCACAGAAACAGACCCTTCAGACCAACCCGTCCATGCCGACCAGATATCTCAACCCAATCTAGTCCCACCTGCCAGCACCTGGCACATATCCCTCTAAACCCTTCCTATTCATATACCCATCCAGATGCCTTTTAAATACTGCAATTGTATTAGCTTCCACCACTTCCTCTGGCAGCTCATTCCATACACATACCACCCTCTGAGTGAAAACGTTGCCCCTTGGGTCTCTTTTATATCTTTCCCCTCTCACCCTAAACCTATGCCCTGTAGTTCTGGAATCCCCCACCCCAGGGAAAACATTTTGTCTATTTATCCTATCCATGCCCCTCATGATTTTGTAAACCTCTATAGGAACATAGAACATTACAGCGTAGTACAGGCCCTTCGGCCCTCGATGTTGCGCCAACCTGTCATACCAGTCAGTCACCAACCTGTCAACCCTCAGCTTCTGACGCTCCAGGGAAAACAGCCCCAGCCTATTCAGCCTCTCCCTATAGCTCAAATCCTCCAACCCTGGCAACATCCTTCTAAATCTTTTCTAAACCCTTTCAAGTTTCATAACATCCTTCCGATAGGAAGGAGACCAGAATTGCATGCAATATTCCAACAGTGGCCTAACTAGTGTCCTGTACAGCTGCAACATGATCTCCCAAGTCCTGTACTCAATGCTCTGACCAATAAAGGAAAGCATACCAAATGCCTTCTTCACTATCCTATCTACCTGCGATTCCACTATCAAGGAGCTATGAACCTGCACTCCAAGGTCTCTTTGTTCAGCAACACTC
Organism: Chiloscyllium punctatum; assembly: GCF_047496795.1. NCBI lineage: Eukaryota > Metazoa > Chordata > Chondrichthyes > Orectolobiformes > Hemiscylliidae > Chiloscyllium > Chiloscyllium punctatum. The sequence goes on from NC_092760.1 coordinate 75,555,806, forward strand.
CCTAGGAGCTTATCATTAAGTTATACATCCTGCTAAGATTTGCTTTCCCAAAATGCAGCACCTCGCATTTATCTGAATTAAACTTCATCTGCCACTTCCATGCCCATTGGCCCATCTGATCAAGATCCCATTGTAATCTGAGGTAACCCTCTTCGCTGTCCACTACATCTCCAATTTTGGTGTCATCTGCAAACCTACTAACTGTACCTCTTATGCTCGCATCCAAATCATTTATGCAAATGACAAAAAGTAGAGGACCTAGCATCGATCCTTGTGGCACTCCACTGGTCACAGGCCTCCAGTCTGAAAAACAACCCTCCACCACCACTCTCTGTCTTCTACCTTTGAGCCAATTCTGTATCCAAATGGCTAGTTCTCCCTGTATTCCATGAGATCTAACCATGCCAACCAGTCTTCCATGGGGAACCTTGTCGAACGCCTTACTAAAGTCAATATAGATCACAACTACCACTCTGCCTTCATCAATCCTCTTTGTTACTCCTTCAAAAAACTCAATCAAGTTTGTGAGGCATGATTTCCCAAGCATAAAGCCATGTTGACTATCCCTAATCAGTCCTTGCTTTTCCAAATACATGTACATCCTGACCCTCAGAATTCCCTCCAACAACTTGCCCACCACAGATGTCAGGCTCACTGGTCTATAGTTCCCTAACTTGTCCTTACCACCTTTCTTAAACAGTGACACCACATTAGTTTTAGGGTACACCTGTTCAGGTCCTGGGGAGTTATCCACTTTTATGCGATTCAAGACATCCAGAACTTCCTCCTCTGTAACATGGATATTTTTTAAGATGTCCCCATCCATTTCCCTACATACTATATCTTCCATGTCCTTTTCCACAGTAAATACTGATGCAAAATACTTGTTTAGTATCTTCCCCATCTCCTGCGGCGCCACACAAAGGCCACTTTTCAAATCCCCTTACCATTCTGCCAAGGACATGCAGGTCCTGGGCCTCCTCCACCGCCACTCCCTCACCGCCCAACACCTGGAGGAAGAACACCTTATCTTCTGCCACAGTAAACTTCAATCCCAGGGAATCAATGTGGACTTCAACAGTTTCCTCATTTCCCCTCCCCCCACCTTACCCCAGTTCCAAACTGCCAGCTCAGCACCATCCTCATGACCTGTCCTACCTACCAATCTTCCTTCCCACCTATCCGCTCCACCCACCTCTCCGACCTATCACCTCCTCCCCGACCTCCCTACCTCCATCCACCTATTACACTCTCAGCGACCTTCTCCCAGTCCCACGCCACTCCCATTTATCTCTCCACCCTGGATACTCCCTGCTTCATTCCTGACAAAGGGCTTTTGCCCGAAAAATTGATTTTCCTGTTCCTTGGATGCTGCCTGACCTGCTGTGCTTTTCCAGCACCACTATAATCTTGACTCTGATCTTTGAAGGACCCTATTCTCTTTCTAGTTATCATTTTGTCCTTATTGCATTTGTAAAGACCTTTGGATTCTCCTTACCTCTATTTGCCAAAGCTATCTCAACACCCTTTGTTGCCCTCCTGATTTCCCTCTTAAGTATACTTCTACTGCCTTTGTACTCTCCTAAGGATTCACTCAATCTATCCTGTCTGTATCTGATGTATGCTTCCTTCTTTTTCTTAACCAAACCCTGAATTCCTTTAGTCAGTCAGCATTCCCTATGCCTACCAGCCTTTCCTTTCACCTTAACAGGAATATACTTTCTCTGGACTTTCGTTATCTCATTTCTGAAGGCTTCCCATATTCCAGCCGTCCCTTTACCTGCGAACATCTGCACTCAATCAGCTTTCGAAAGTTTGTACCGTCAACATTGGCCTTCCTCCAAATTAGAACTTCAACTTTTAGATTTGGTCTGTCCTTTTCCATCACTATTTTAAATCTAATAGAATTATGATCGCTGGCCCCAAAGTACTCCCCCGCTGACACCTCAGTCACCTGCTCTGCCTTATTTCTCAAGAGTAGGTCAAGTTTTGCACATTCTCTAGTAGGTATATCCACATACTGAATCAGAAAATTTTCCTGTACACATTTAACAAATTCCTCTCCATCTAAACCCTTAAACTTATGGCAGTCCCAGTCTATGTTTGGAAAGTTAAAATCCCCTCCCATAACCTCCCTATTATTCTTACAGATAACTGAGATCAACTTACATATTTGCTTCTCAATTTCCCTCTGACGATTGGGGGGTGCTATAATACAATCCCAATAAGGTGATCATCCCTTTCTGATTTCTCAGTTCCATCCAAATAACTTCTCTGGATGTATTTCTAGGAATATATTCTCCTTCCGTACAGCTGTATTGCTATCCCTTATCAAAAACTCCACTCCCCCTCCTCTCTTGCCTCCCTTTCTGTCCTTCCTGTAGCATTTGTATCCTGGAACATTAAGCTGCCAGCCCTGTCCATCTCTGAGCCACATTTCTGTAATTGCTATGATATCCCAGTTCCATGATCCTAACCATGCCCTGAGATCATCTGCCTTCCCTGTTAGGTCTCGTGCATTGAAATAAATGCAGTTTAATTTATCAGTCCTACCTGTTCGCTGCTTTGTCCTTGCCTGCCCTGACTGTTTGACTTGCCTTTGTTCTCAACTGAACCAGCCTCAGATTGAAATCTTTCCTCACGATCTCCCTGGGTCCCACCTCCCCCACACCTTACTAATTTAAGTCGTCCATAACAGTTCTAGCAAATCTCCCTGCCAGTATATTAGTCCCCTTCCAATTCAGGTGCAATCCATCCTTGTTATACAGGTCACTTCTACCCCAAAACAGCTTCCAATGATCCAAAAATGGTAATCCTTCTCCCATACACCAGCTCCTCAGCCATGCATTCATCTGCTCAGTCCTCCTAATCCTGTCCTCACTAGCTCATAGC